>NC_143012.1:180217477-180368177 GCF_055824585.1 Amblyomma mixtum | reverse complement strand
GAGGACTGAACCCGCAATGTTGGTATAAGCAGCCAAACACACAGACACCGAGCCGCCGCAGCAGGTGCAACAAGAAAAACTGCCACACAGCAACCTCAGTAGGGATGCTCTACACTCTCTTCTCCATGTACACAAGTGTACAGCACCGGGTACACAGCACTCCACTGGACAGATTCTCAACGCCGGTCCCTCACTAGCCTAACACAGTGTATGAGACAACAGCACGTTAACAAATGTATTTCAATTGTGAAAAACTGTTTTGATCTTCAGTATATGTACAAAATGAAGCTGAACTGCTTTAATATAGAAGAAAAAAAAAGAGGCACAATGAACGCTGTTGACATATTTGTCAAGACAAAACACAGTTCCCACTAGAAAAAAGAAACTTCACGGTAAATGTGGCACTCTTTTCCCTTCAAATCTGATTAAAGCTCCTTTTTGTACGTCACAACTAAAAGCAGACTGTTTCTGTTCAGTGGCAAAATCAGAAGAGAGTCTCCGATCTCCGACAAGATGCTCTGCTTCCCTCGGAAACCATGCCTCCATATGTTTGTTTTCCTGAGCACATCTTCTTGGGAGCACCGACGTTCGTACACATTTTTCGTCAACCCCAAACTTTTATCCAGCCACTCTTTTTCCATCTTCTCTTGCGAAGTTCACCACTTTCAGTTTAAACTCTTGCACCCCACAGAGATGGCGATGCCAAACTTTCTGAAATCATTGGTGTGGATTATACAAAACTAATTTTGTAGCGATAGCTACAGTAGGCTAGCAGGAGCACATTTCACAGTGCCTGCAAAAGACCACTACTGCGCATGCACCGTTACTATGGCAACCATGGCGCCGCAGCTGCTGCATCACACTGCGCAGAGTCGCGCCACGCAGCTGGGATATAAGCCGGACCCAATGCGCTCGCTCCTCAGACGCGCACCATGGAAGAAGGAGATTGGCTGTACTCATTACCAGTACAGGCCGCGTGAAATTGAGTCTTCCGATCCAGAAGTCGTCGCATGGTACAAGGCCGGTCGACAGCGTGAAAACGAGGCGAGAAAGGCCAAGCGGGCGGCCGAGACACCCGAAGAGCGAGAGGAATGTCTCGCCAAGCTGCCGAACGACAGCGACGGCATGTCGCTGCCAAAATGTCAGTAGACTAAACTGCTTTCGCTGCATATATCCTCGCCTAGCTGTGCTAAGCCACTGCCAATTTTTTTCTAATATATTTTTTTTTTCTGATTCTCTTAACAAAGTTAGGGGTGCGGCTATTACATGAATGCCGCCAATACACACGTATATACGATAGCACAAAAGCAGAACTCCTTGGTTATCAGTTTACTGCTCTGTGAGCACAACAGCTTCAAGTAAGCTTCACTATGGACCCACTTCAGATAACACGCACAAAAAAGAAGCTTGAATGCACTAAGAGATGAGGCGAAATTGTCAATAGCTTCGCTGCAAACGAAGTTAGCTAAACTATCGACAACTTCACTACCCCACACAGAGTCACTAAGACCGTGCTTCCACTGAAAGAAGCCTGTCAAACCAGAGCCACTTCATCAGTGAGCTAAAACAAACTTATTCCAAAACGTCACAGCAATCAGTCAGGTCAACCAATCTTTTTTTTTTCCTTATTACAGGTGAATCTCCAAGGTTGGACCCCGCAAGAATCGTGCCATTTTTTTTTCATTGCACAGACTTTCCTGCCTAAACAGCTATGAGTGCAAGAAAATAAATAAATTCATAAAACAGCCACCAAGCCACTTATCTTACACCATGCGAAAAAGGGGGGGAGGGGGGTACTGAACTCATTATTCTAGCTTCAAGCACAGTGTCAATATAGTCCCAGACAATCAAACCAAATCCAATCCAGAATGTACAAATGCCCAAAATAATCATATCAAACAATAGGGTCACTGAAACAATGAGCAATCCTTAGAGTAATGCTACATGAAGAAGGAACCGCAGTAATGTAGTCAGCATGATAGTGAAAACTCGAACAATAGCCTATCTAAACATCAATATTCTGAGGGCTGCATTATCACTGAGATATCACAACCAAGAGGAGCAACACCTACAACAGGGTACTTCCTCGCAAATGAGATAATGGTCCTTTCAGACAGGTACAAAACGAAGCCATCTGGAGTGCACCATTTTTCTAGCTGTGTGCAAATACCTGCGCTCTTTCTCCTAGCCACTCACACAGTCGTTTATTAAGCTACATTTCGCACTGTTTCACCCAACCACAGGGCACAGACAAATCCACTGTGAGCCAGACGTGTGCAATGTAACCAACACTGCGCATTCAACACGCACAGTGAGATAAACTTCAGAACATATACATTAGGGAGCCTCAGAGTGAAAGCAGTCAAGAAAAATGAAACAGGAGAGCAAGTCTGAACTCCGAAAGGTGGAACCTCAGCTAAAAGTGCAGCTTGGAAAAAAGAAGACGAGGAACAAGACGGAGTTGAATGAAATTCACCTCAGTAATGAGTGCCCACCAGCAGCGAAAAAACACAATGAGAAAAACACAAGCCTTAATGCTGACAACTGGCAATGCATGGAACAGATGAAGAAGTGTGTATTATGCACAGGGCCAACAGCCATTACGATTTATCTCACCCTGTAGCAGACAGAATATGCACAGTTACAAGTCTCCATTACAAGACCTACACGACAAGATAAAAATGAGGGATAAGAATGAGCTCAAAGATGAATAGGGTTACACAAGCGATAAAGTGAAAATTTACAATAAAATACGGCATCCCTGCTTCTCTGTTCTGCTTCAACCTATACAGCAGTTGATCCCTGTATGCCACAAGCCGCAGATCTAAGAAGGTGTGAGCCATAAAAAAAAAAAAAAAGAGAGAGAGAGAGGGGAAGATGCTGGAACACAGGTACTTACGCGCCACATCTAACATGAAGAGTAGAAAACAAGCTCTGCCATCAATATGTCCTCTCAGCTTTTGGACAAAGACTGAGGCTCCGAGGTGAAGCGACCACAATGGTTGCACGACACTTGCGCCTTACGACACACTCCCCACTCCAGCCCTTTGAAAGAGCGTATCGATGAGATAAGACCTTAGCTCCAACAGTAGTAGTGTCCCGCGACAACTTCCCTGCACAGAGGGGGCCAAGAGATAAGGGTCCCTCCACAGAAGCTGCAATGCTAGGTGCCAACCCTTCAAGTTGCCATGACAACGGATATCTCCCCTCCCCCCCCCAGCATTGAGGCTGAGGTGAAGACAAGGTGCACAAGGAAACTTCCAGGGACGATAATCTTGATGCGCTGCCCACCACCTGGCCAGTTAAGAGACTGCAGACAATAAATTTTAGCTCGCGTGTTTTCTTCTTGCGTTAGACATTAGCATATAATTACCACCCCATGGTGTTCCCCTATGACTGCTAAAATATTTATAACATAAAAAAATTAAGTACAACTGATGAAAATGTATAAATTTATAATTATAATAATCAGCCATCATTCAGCTGATGACACCGAAACAGCATGAGAAAAGAAATTCAACTATAATTTATTTACCCGCCATAGGTAAATACTACATAGTGGTACATGTTTTCTAATGCCTAATTCATCATTACAAAGAAGAAAGCATGCAACTGAAGTGTGGTGTCTAGAGTCCTTTAATATCAACTCAGTGTCTCGTGTTATAATGATATCAGAGCTTTGCCTAAGCCTGAAAACAAAACAGTCTGTAATGAAAAGCTAAAATCTCTTGGTAAACTGCCCTAAAGGATGGGGGGGGGGGGGGGGGGGGGGGGGGGAATTAAGGTTTGTCTCCTTGCTATAACCCAATGAGGCTGAAATAAGACAGCTTTTCATGAATATGTCCTTGTATGCATTGATCACACACTGCACGTTTCATGCGGTGCAAGAATGTTCACTGCTTTTAAGTGCCTGCAATGTCTTGAAATACAGTCTCTGCAGTATCATATACTATACTAATACCAATTTCGCGTTATATACACTATGGTTTACGATCCCGGCCGCGGCGGCTGAATTTCTTTGGAGGAGAAATTCGAGGCCCGTGTACTGTGCGATGTCAGTGCACGTTAAAGAACCCCAGGTGGTCGAAATTTCCGGAGCCCTCCACTACGGCGTCTCTCATAGCCTTAGTCGCTTTGGGACGTTAAACCCCATAAACCAACCAACCAACAAAAATTGTCATTTTAAAATACATGATTTACTACTGATACAAGATTCTTCAAAGGGGCCGAACACTGAATTTTAAGCCCCCAAAATTTTATGCACAACATAAAGCTTGCTGCCTAAGGTGTTCAATTCTGCAAAAGCTTCATTAGAAACACAGCAGAAAATTTTGACCGAGAATCTTTCAATCAGCGCATGCACCTGTTTTTATGTATCTTGACAATTGCACATTGGCAAAAGTGATGTGCCAGAAACTAATGCAAATCTCACCCAGTAGACAGTAATTAGACATTTTTACTATAGAGCAGACCCATTTTTGTTTGCACACCAAAAGATGTTACGGCATGGTTGACAAAAGTTTTAGTAGAGCGTGGTTACTGCTCCTCCAAGAAATGCCAAACACTGTGGTGCCATCTAGTGACGAGAGCTAAAGGCACATCATTGGCAATGAAAAGGGAAGGTGGTTTTTCATTGAAGGGCACACTGGAGGGACACGAACTACAATAAAATATGACAAACACTCCTGAAATAAAAAGAGAAACACTGGGTACTTAAAACAAATCAGCAATATTTTACCGAAGATGTGTACACGTGGTGGGATGCACTGATAATGGCAGGGTTTCGCTGCAAGATGGCACTTCAATTTGTTTTACGAGATTTTCAGTGCAAAGTTAAAATTATAAATCCTCATCAATGTTGCAGCGCTCAATTCTTACAATAAGAGGAATGATTATTTCATTTCCGCCGTAATTTCAGGACACGTTTTCACCAGTGGTCGCTCCCTATAAGAAACTTGAAACTGCCTTCTGATAACTCAGAAACAGGATCTGTACAAGTGCGCTGCCCTGAATCACTTGCACCATGAAACGGGCATTTTTTTTTTTTTTTCATTCGCCAAGCGAAGACTGCTGGGTCACAGGAGCACAAGCTGCGTGTGAGTCACGGACTGGCTCATCGCATAATGCAAGCGAGAAAACACCTGTGGCCCCAGTGACACATCGTTGCGGCCAGACCCAAGAGCCATTTCTCTAGCAGGGCCTTTAGTTCACTTTTTACGTAGATCAGGTAGATCAGGTGTTTTTTGAGTGGAACAAGCTTTTCCGAGAAGGTAAGGAAAGAGTGGAGGAAGACGACCACTCCAGACGCCCTTCGACCAGCAAGACCAACGAAAATGTGTAGCGAGTGAAACATTTACTTAACAGTGATCGTAGAATGAGTATCAGAATGATTCCTGATGACTTGAGCATTCCTCAAACCCAACTTTTTGAGATCGTGACAGAAAACTTATCCATGAGGAAAGCGTGCGCGAAGTTGGTGCCGGGAGTGTTGTCAGAGGAGGAAAAGGCCAACTGGTAGGATCTTCTTCATCATGTGAATGAGGACCCTGATTTTTTGCCCAGCACAAGGCGGCAACGCTGCCTCAGCCCCCCTAGAGCCTCGATTTGGCCCTGCCAGACTTTTTTCTATTCCCGAGAATAAAATCGACGCTCGAGGGGAAACATCACAGATCGGTAGAGGTGGTTCCATAGGCCGTGACGAGGGAGCTAAACAGCATTCCGGTCCAGGCGTTCCTGGAGGCGTACGAAAACTGTAAAACTCATTGGCAGCAGCGTGTAGGTGCGGAAGGTGCTACCTTGAAAAACTGTAATCGTTTGTACTATTCTCCTGAATAAATTTTGTTTAAAAAAATGAGTCCTACTACTTTCAGAACAGACCATGTATTAATTCTCATCTTTGCTTTACTCTTGATCTCATTTTGCTTTCACCACTTCGCATCTGCACAGTTCACAACATGACACATGCAAATGCTCTGCACATTGAAATTGCAGGCTGACTGAAAAAAATGAAGCCAGTTGTATACCAACACCAGTATCTTCACTGTGCTTTTGACGGCAATTTCCCCCTCCTCCATTGAAAAAATTTTATTAGCAAGAATCAGTGTCCCCAGCGAACGTCCCAATTCAAACTGCCCCAGCAAGTGACGCTGACTGGCACAGCTGCATGCAGCCCTAACTGGATGACAGTCAGAAAAGCAAACATAGACACCCAAAAAAAGTAAAAAGGCTATGCTGTTAGCTGCCCGGATGGATATGTCAAGCGCAGCTCATGTCAGCTAGAGGTTTAAAATGCCATCAACAGACCCGAGCGCACTTCCCTGTTTGCGACACAGCGGTCAATGACACACGTGGTGGACAGATTCATACAAGCGCACATTTATACACACAATCATATCCCCTTCACACGCTGCTTCCATGTTTAAAATCCTCGTATAGCAGTGCAATGTCCACGCATGTACAAAAATGCACTGAATGCTGAAAAAGCTTATGTAGAGTCATGTCATGCAAAACAACCCATAAAAAAAACATTTTTAAGGTGTCAACATCTGCGCATTTTCCAGTACCTCTAGCATGGCTCTGGTGAGTGTGTGCCTTCATTTTCTTTATTATTTTTTTTCAAGCATGAACACTGAAAGGCCTAAAATGTGCTGATTTGTTCATGCAATAATTTATAATACCAGAAATATAATGAAGTACAACTGAGACCCTGAAAGCAGGATCCGACAGAAATCACAATTGTAAGGGAGGGTAAGAATCATGCGTGCGCAAACCTGGCATGCTACTCACAAAAATTTTTAAAAATTGCTGGCAGTTTAGCATTGCTAAGCACATAATATTATGCGACAACAGTCTTGCAGGTGGACACCACTGCCCCATACCTGAAAGCGCGATTTAGGTGTCCACTGACCCAGGGAGCCAGCTATGTGCATTTCCTTTCCTATCGCGGCTTCTGTGCACATATGGAAGTTGATGAAAACAACAACATGCAATGCACAGCACGAGAGTGTGTTGCCGTTTAACACGAAGCCCGATCGGACGCGGTGATAGCCTAGAGCTCTCGTGTGCAGTGACGAGCGAAGCTGATCTGTTCGTGCAGTCGTGTGTTCAAAACCCAGTTGCGGCAATATCTCTTTTATTTTAGCAGGTTTCTGAGAAGCTTTAGACAGACATCGGCTTTTCCAGGAATGCTAGAGAAGTAGTGCTTCGGCACTAAAATTTGAAAATGGACAATACTAACCACCTGAAAGGGATATGTGCAGGCTCAAAAGCACACATATGAACAGCGAAGACAACTAAACATGCGCAGCTGCCACATCATGGTCCGCACACTGATATAAGGTTTCTGAACTGGACAACTGACAGTCTTTTAAGCCCTCCTAATGAACCAAGCATGAGTGTGACAGTGCAGGCAGCCCTCTCTTCCTCCCATTCCCACTTATCAACGCACGAAATCTGCCTCCTCATGAGGGCTGGAGGGGGTCGATGATTCAGCAGCCCATGGTATGAGTACACACACTCGGTAAATTGGTTTTTGGGAAATGAAATGGCACAGTATCTGTCTCAGATATCTCGGTGGACACCTGAACCACGCTGTAAGGGAAGGGAAGTAAGTGACGGGAATGCAGCTGTGGACACCTGAACTGCGCCGTAAGGGAAGGGAATGCAGCTGGGTTCCTCTGGGTACTCAGTAGACGAGCGCCTTAACCACTGAGCCACCACAGCGGTACGCACACTTACCCATCTATGATTTTTCACAAAAGGAACTAAAAGCCATGCGTATAAAAGTTCCTCTATCCCTGATTTTGCATTCAAAGTTGGGAGCTGCTAAAGTTGTTTCATTATACGCTATATCAATGTCATAAAACAAAATCTTACGCAAAACTAGTGCAGGAGACAGAATTAAGTAGCGTTTCATGCCACTGGGAATCTCTTTTTACTACATTTAATATTGATTATTACTTCAAGCTATATTTTAAAGAAGGCCCAAATTTGCCTTCACTGCACATCAGGGAATAAAAATTACAAAAAGAAAACAGTGTAAATATATTGAATGAGCCCGCCGCGGTGAGTGTGGTTATGGTGTACGGCTACTGAACCAAAATATGTGGGTTCAACATCGACCGCAGTGGTCAGAATTTGATGGTGGCGAAATGCCGGAGACCCATGTACTGTGCAATGCCTGTGCACATTAAATAACACCAGGTGGTCGAAATTATCCAGAGCCCTCCACTACAGCGTCCCTCGTAGCCTGAATCACTTTGGGACATTAAACACAAAACCAAACCAAATTTATTGATTGAATCGCACCAAAAGAAGCTACGATGCTTACTCTTGTGGTCTAAATAAAACATTTCAACGCAGTAACTTTACTATATTAGCCAAATGAAAGAGAAAGCACTACATTCATACTAGACGCCCAAGTTTAGTGTGAAAGATGTAAAAATGTAGTCTGCACAGGATTAATCTACTGATGTAGCGACTTGAGCAAACCGAGCACATCCCACAAGATTCTTACACAAATTTGTCAACACAAATCCAGCATGTGCTGGCTGTAATCAGAAGATAAAGAAAAGGGTAATTTTCTTTAACGAAAAAAAAAATTTCCTAGCCAGAAGGGAGGCCAGGCAAGACAAGCGCCCTACCTTTCCTTTTGTGCTGACTGTTTTGTGCCACAGTGTCTCATGGTTAGTTCCCACCGCTGCTTCAACATTGCGAGAAGCCAGATCAGACCAGGATATAAAGGGCTCTCTTAATGCTCCCCAGCTAACCCCGTCCTGTGCCAGCCATAGGCATCATATCCTGAAGAACTCTGTAGTCTGATCTCAGGCCAGGCTTTTTTTCCCTCTGAACACACTCTTGATACCATGAAAGATCATCAGTTATCTCTTCTCCACCTTACATGACCAACCCAGGCATTGTCTTTCCTCTCAATTTTGACTGGGATATTTTGAACTCCCCACTGATCTCATTCCATGTCTTAAGCTTGGCCCCTATCAGCTTCACTTCATACCAGGCTTGGCTGTCTTCAATCTTTTTTAAAGCTTTTCATTAGCTTCAGTGTTTCACCCTTATAAGTGAACAGAATACAACCGTAATGTGCTTTTTTTTTTTTTTTTGAAGAACCTCGGTAAGGTGTTGTTGACTTCGAGGATGCATCAAAAGAGCAGTTCTCCCAGGCTTAACTGTTAAAAGGGGGCAATATTTATTCTGCTGTGTACTGCACCAGAAAAAATAAGGCGAGCCCTTTTGCAAAACAGGCTCACCACACCAAACTCACTAACGACACTGGAACACAGGCATCCCCAGTGCACTCGACAGAAGTATTATCTACACCTGTTGCTAGCAAACCCTGTGTACGTACGTCCCACACCACCCAAAAATGCCCAGCACACCCCAGTGCATCTACACATGGCCCCAGAGCAATGCATTCACTTCCAGCAATACATTCCTTATCGCCACGGAACAGACTCCTGTTGCCAAATGCCAACGGTGCAGTCACCACGTCACCCAGGTGAAAAAGAAAAAACAATTCCAAGTTACAACAACAACAGAAATCAAAACATTTGCTAGCCAATAGGCAGCAGTTTGCTTCTAATAAATGCCAGTGGAGGTTGCAGATCTCCCAACCGTTGCAGCTATTTCGACTTGCTAGAGACAGGAAGGGTCTAAATAAAGTCTGTCCATGGCGTTCAGCGGAAATGTGATCTGCCGCCTACAGTCGACTGCACCACGCTAACCGCAGAGAGGCAGCTAAAGCAAAACCGTCCAAGAGAGAGCAGAAAGGGCACCTACACTGCCAAGCTGCCTGCCGAAGAACATGGCAAGGAGGCGGCTGCACAGCTTCACACGCACACAAGCTCACAATATGGGAACCCAAACAGCCCGCACCGGCACTGCACAACCAAGCGGGCAGTGCTGCCGACCAACGTAGCGCCACAACACCCCCGGGAAACAAAAGAGTGCGGCGCGCTCCTCACAAGGCAGGTTGGCGACGACGCAAACATGGCATATCCCAGGCGGCCGGCCTTCTGACGAGAGTAGCGGAGGCAGTGCCAGCAATCCATTGTTGTGCACACCCGCACACGCGGCGACGACGCGCACCCATTCGCTTCCTTCACTCGGCAAGCGTGGATGTGTTTTGTAGCGGAGGCGACAGCAGCATGGAAAGACCGAGAGAGGGGGGAGGGCACGGTGTATTGTCGAGTACCTTGCGAAACACCTGCCACGCGTCCCTGACGCGCGGCTTCGACTCCTCCACCCTCTCCCACCTCTGCCCCCTTCCCCCGAAGGCAAGCAGCTGGTCGCCACGCAGTGTGTCGAGCAGAGAGAGAATGCACTGCCGCCTGTCGCCTCCCTGTCGGCAATGACAGCTGGTGTGAGCGACTGTGAGCTTGAGCCCACTCCTCCCCCCTCACCCACACACAGGCACACAGGAAGCACACGAGCAACGACGCAGTGGCGGTCGGGAAGAGGAGGGCAGTGTGAGGAAATTAGGGCAGCCCTCTAGTGCAGCATCAACACTGACAGCAGGTCACACCACCACCGGCTGAGACTGGATCAGAAAACTGAGAGGCTGCGAGGCAGACAGGGGGGGGGGGGGTCTGAGCAACGTGGGTCAGCCTAGATCATGTCAACTGTTGCAAATCAAAGCCACGGCTCCACATCACCCGGATGCATTCAAAGGATTTAGTTTCCTTCATGCCGTTTCCTGCAGCCTCTGAACAGCCCTTATGGTTCTCACACTCTTTATAAGAAACGGCACGATTTGAAACTGGGACGAAGGAAGACGCAAAAGAACGAGCGCCCTTCCGTGTGTGTCTTCCTTAGTCCCAGTTTCAAACCACACTATTTCTCACCAACGGATAACCAACTCGCCTAAGCTCCTGTCTCACACTAACACTCAAATTTGCATCGGCTACAGAGCAATGTCAATGGTCACTGAGTGGATGGCTAATCTTGCAACATACAGGATCAGCTACCAGCGATGGCCTTGCAACATCAAAGGCACTCAGCCCACCATGGCAGTTAACACGAAAAGTGCTTTCTTTTTATGGAGTACTTTTAATTCCCCGAACTATCAACACTGCTTTTTCAGATACACCGCAATGCCACTCACATATTTTTTTCACCATCTAGTGAGTCTTTTCTTTCTGATGGAATGCTAGGGACACAGATTCCTAGTCGCAATGCTTTGCAAATGTTCCATTTTTTCTTCCCACTGAACAAGCTACTCTTAGAGGCTTAAATATTTCTTGCAAATTCAAATGTGTGGTTTTGCGGTGAGTAGTTCTGAGCCCGCTGTCAGGGAGCACACTGATACCACTTGAAGGTTTCTGAAACGCATACCTGACACATGTGCACCAGTTGCATGCAAGTGCTTTCACAGACATTCTGTAGCTATACAGCTCCTACAAGGCCGCTTATGGAAATCAAACAAGTTCACATTTCTGTACCAGCTACATATGCAGACTGAGGCAGGCACCCAGACCACCTAGTCACAGTTCAATGCCCACTCAAAGAGGTGGCCAGCAAGCCTTGTGCCGAGAGATAACCAAGACGTAGCGAGAGCATAACAACGAGCCCTGTATGCCAGAAACACCACAAGGTTTCAGAGATAGAAGCCTTTCGAACAATGAGCTGCTCGTCAATCAAAGCCCTGAGAGCTAACACAATGAGGCAACTGCAAGACAGGGGGACGCCGCACAAAGGTTTTGAGAGTGACAGAAAGGATCAGGAAAGCAACGCAGAACTAAAAGACAGAGAACAGAGAGCAGTTGTTTCTAGCATAGTGCCTGGCTCAACCACATGAATTATGAGCTCGTCAGCACTGTTAAATATAGAAATTCATGTGGCAAACAAAAGCCAAAATTAGAAGGGCCTGGACAGATTTGCAGAGCACGTGATTTACTGGGTATGCTGCCCGTAGCTGGCATGTCGAGCGATCTGGTATAAACATCCGGAAGAACTGATGAAGAGGAGGGCAGTAATACCAGGCGAGTACTAACACTCTCTCTCAGTATACAACAGACAACCTTTGTGGTGTCCACCTGCACACATCAACCTACAGAAAAACTCCACGACATATGGAAGTGGTGCAAACACAGCTGCTGGCAGTTCTACAATAGGGCAGCCAGTTTCCCTTCAAAGGTTCCCTTCCTGTAAGCCGACTGACCAGTTGAGGAGGCAGTCAGGCTCGAGTGACACATCACAGGTGCTGTGCATCACAAAGTAAAACAACTTATCCCGCTAGCTACAGTGCCTTGTACATCCGCTGTCAAAAGTAAATGGAAGGAGACTTTGTCAAAAAAATTTAATTTCTTTAAATCTAAAGCATAATGGTCCATGTTTTTTGGTGCACAGTGCAATTCGCACAATCACAATTAGTCTGCACATATGTATTCAAGGATGCATGAATTGAGCGGTAAATGATTAAATTTTCTTGTTAATATTGCATTCCATTTACTTTTGACAGCACCTGTACACACAATGTACGCTTCTTGTGAAGACAGACGCTGTTTGGAAGCGGATTGTCATTATACAGGTGCAAAACTGTTGCCGAGAGAACCTGGCGTGCAAGCACCTTGATTAAAAGGCTAGGGTGGATGGCAGATGCAGACGTGAACTCAGCTCATATTGGTCACGCGTCCCACCAACGCCTGCCGCACCGCCCCATGAGCCAGTGCTCGACAGCCCCTCCGGCGCGGCCCCCTGCCCTCGCGCGACCGAAGTCGCCCCCGGTGACGGCGACCGCCCGCTGCCGGCACGGACCCGATAGCACGCCGACAGACATATACGCGTCCCGGTGCGGCGGCGGCCTTGCCACCTGCGGCGCGCAAATATATCGGCCTGGAAGCGCATCCTGCCACCCACCTTAGCGCCGAACCTCGGGTCGGAAGTTTTTAAAAGGCGAAAAAGAAAGAGAGCTGCCGCATCCGCCCCGTCGGCGGTCGGCCGTGCAGCAACGCGACACCCGCCGCAGCGGCGCGGCCTCGATATCTGCAGTCGTGCCGCAGCTGCACGCGGTGCTATAAGTGAATGGCGCCACAGTGCTCGTAATTTGGGCCGTCGGGACAGGGAACCTCCTGACCTCTCCGCATGCATGCCCAGCAGTGGCCGCTGCTAACCCAGCCACCGACCGCGGCCGAGATATATTAACCGGCAGAAAAAGGCGCCAAGGAAAGTTCTGCAAAAGACAACCTACACAGCAGTCTACTCCGAGCACTTGCTAGTTCATCGACACAAAGCGGCCGTCCGTAATACGAATCTCGTGCCTGAGAGGACTCGCGCTGTGTGGGAAGTTCGCTATAACGAGGCATACGTTAAGACGGGTTGGGCGCGACTCCTCGTGCCGCCGGGTACAGCATGCATCGTGTCGAGCGCGCGCACTAACTGCAAGCCAGCGGTCGACCACAGACGTCAGCACTGAATGCACGCTTGAATGCTCTTTATGGGGCTGAATGGGTTTTACACAACATCGTTTTCGCAGGAAAACTGGGGGAACGTCGACGAGCAATCCGCTTGTGAGCGGCGCATTTCCTGACACAACTTCGGACTTGTCGCCACCACCACTTCGCTCGAATAGGACGAGGGCGGGGCAATTAAAGGGCGGCAGGAGTAGTAAATCACCGCCAGCAGCCACCGGCGCGGCCGCAGCGCGTCAACTTTCGTCGCAAAAAAAAAAAAAAAAAAACGCTTCCGACTCGCGCAGCATAGATTCGTTCCTCTCGACACGCCGTCGCGGGGAGTTTGGCACGACACGTGCGCGGACATGAATAATGCGGCATGCAGCGCGTCAACCGCCGAGAGGCACATTTCCTAACCGAGCAGATGGACAGCCGGAAAAACATGCCGAGCACAGCATGGCGACGAATGAACGCGTAACCCCTCGCTCCCACTTCCATCGGTTGTCACCGCGGGCGAACGCATGCTGAACAAAAAAAAAGAGGGCGTTTTCCCCACACACTGCTTGCACTGCTGCTGCTCAGCGGCGCGTGCGTTCTTTCGGATTTTCCGAAGCGGAAAACACCGCGATGCATGCCGATCGGGTAACCGACGATGCATGGCAAAAACGAGAAACTCTGAAAAGAAGAGATAACAAGGCGAGGGGGGGGGGGGGGGGGTCAAGTATCGACAAGCTAAAATGCGGCGTAGATGGATACGGTGGACGGCGGTGAATGCGAGCTGCGCAGGGCGGCGAAAGAAACAAGAAAAGCAGAAAACCGGCCGTCGAAGGCGCATATCGACGCGTCGCGCGTTTTACACCTACGCTGCAGCCTTCGAAAATCGACTCGTCAATTCGGACGGCACCGCAGCACACTACAGGCAAGGACGAACGTCGGCGACGGCGGATCGGGCTGGCGCGGTGTCCCGTAAGGGCTGAGTGTTATTTATACGTGCCACCACTCAGACGCCGCACGACGACGACGAAAAAAAAAGCGAGTGAGCAGACGAGGCAGAACGCCGCAAGCCGACGCGCGGCGTCTTCCGCTAAGTTAGCTAGCTGGCTGGCTGGCTGGCTGTAACGAAAGACAGGGTAACGTTTGTTGTGGCTTAACGTAACGCGCTACGCCGTCAAAGCGGGCAGTCGCAAGCGGAGAAGGCGAGCCCCTATCAGAGCGGATGCAGCAGCTGGTCCACAAGGTTGTTTATAGGGCAGCAGCCGCCGCCGAGGTGCAGACGACAGGCGGAGGCACCGCGCTCGGCGCCCGCAGTATGCCAGGCAACGCGCCTAACACACGCTCGAGGAAATCGCAGACTCTTCTTTCTTTCTTTTCTAGTCCGTTCAGCCAGCATGCAAACATGCACACGACCGCGCACACCAGCTGTGAACGAAAAAGCTCGGCGTTATCGGGGCGCGCTCACGCTCGCCCCCGATCAGCTGCCTCGGCGTCGTCGGGCGGCCAGGCAAGCGCCGAGCCGCGTTGACGACGGCATCGCTCGCAAGGGCGTTGACAAAGACGCGGGTTAGAACATCGCTCTTTACCTGGTTCCGGGCCTCGAGCATCGCGAAAACCTTCATCACCGGTCGTCGCGAGGACCTCGGCAGCGCACACACCTCCGCCACAGATCACGTTTCGGTCAACCGTCGCCATGGCGACGCGAGCAGCGCGGCCGCGCCGAGACGCCACCGTCGCCGCTCGCTGTCGTCTGCTCGAGCAGGCACAGGGGCAGGCGGCGCTGGCGAGAGGCGCGAAGTCCGCAGACAAGGACGCCGACTCCGACGGCGATTATTCATCGCGGCCACCGGCGCGGAGATTGAACCTGCCAGCTGCCTCATCGAGAACGCTGCCCGCCGCGCCTCCTTTGGTTTCTTTCTTCTTCGAAAGCCAAACTGCGGAACGTGCGCTGCCCCCGCACGCCGGCGGAGACGTGGTCGCGTACCAACTAGCGCGAAGACCGGCTCGTCAGCACCGCGCGCCTTGCGCAATACCACCCTCCTAACGACGCCGGGGCCAACCAAAGCAGACAGGCCCTGCGCGTGCCTGAACGCGATCCGGCACACTCGACCGCGCAGGTGGAAAGAAAAGCAGAAGGCCGCGCACTGCGATTCCCACGAACTACGTCAGCGGGTGAAGGTCGCTCCGCAGACGCCGGCCGATGCTAATAGACACCTCCGTTTTGACGAACGCGGCTCTCCACAGGTACGTGGAACCATTATAGGAACGAGCGTAAGGGCAAACAAAAATTGTTAAGTTGTCCGACGGGTGCACGATTCGCATTCGTTATTTAGACCACAAGCAGGTTGCAGGCATGCAACGCAGACCCCTCCCCCCCCCCCCCCAAAGAAAAAAGAGAGAAAAGCGACACCATTTTACGGGGCCTTACGTCGGTGCACCAGAAGCCATAAGAGGAGGTCCGAATGGCGTTCAGCCATTAAACGGCCTCTCCGCAGCCAGAAAAGTCTGACGGATGTGGATATCCGTCCAGAAAATGTGAGTGCCGCTCCGTTCCATTCTAGACTTTCTCTTTTTTTTTTTTCGGAGGGGGGAGGGGTTGACGGGAAAAGCTACGCAGGCAGTACCACAGTACACCCATCGAGAAAGAATGGTATACCGCAGTCGAAACCTGCCGTGTTCCCCTGGTGGCCAGTGAGACCGTAATCCAGCTTGGCTCTGTGCGGCAGGGTACACAAACTCCGCAGTGGGCCCAATTATACGCGAGGAAGGCCCGGCACAGCTGTCCCGGTAAATACTACTCGCGAGACGATCAAAAAACTCTGGTGATTCTTCTTCCACAGCGAAAGCTACATTGGCCGCGAACTTGCGATTTCGCTGTGGCGGTGCTCCGAGGAGGCACACAGACCGACTTTGAGCCGTTGCCTAGCAACCGTCGCAGCTGGCGGACGCCGCGTCATCTGGCACGACGTCACACCGCGCGCCTCGCCGCGAAGCCGCCGCCGCCGTTTGGTATGACGTCACACCGCTTTCCTCGTCGTTGCGCTCGCCTCCGCTCGCTTCGCCGGCCGAAATGCGCCGTCGCTACCGAAATGTCATTAGACGAAACTGCTTTCGCTAAGTATATCCTGGCCTAGCTGGGCTAAGCCACTGCCATGTTTCGCTCCCACCACCTCCAGACATGGTCCGAGCCCTTCTACTAGGCGGAAACCGAAGCCGCGTCGCGCCGCTGCCTTCGGCGGCCTTCCCCAAAGCATCTGCTGCCCAGGCAGCAGTCCTGTCACGCCTGCCCGATTCCGGTGCAGGAGGAGGCGGCTCCCATTGTCTGGCGCGAGCCACTGCTCCGCCGGACGAGCTGCTACGCACACGAGACCAGACACAGCACGATACGAGAAACCCGCTACGGCAGCAGCTAGGTAAACATCAAATAAAAGATAAAACACCCCGTCTCCTTGCAGATTTTTTTGCAAGGTCAAAAAGTGGCAGCGAGAGCCTCTGGCTCTCGTGACCTTGTGCGCTTGGTGGATTTTAAGTTCATTTTCATCTACGAATTTCGAGGAGTGGGCGAAGAGCCTATAGGTTTCTTCCCGCAACTCCGAACAACTAAAGGAAGACCGCAAGACCAAGGGGCTTCACGAGCGCAACAGCTTGCTGCACATTCGGATGCGACACTCTTCGGTCCCGGGTTTTCATCCGTAGACCATTGCAAAGCCTTTTAACGCGACAGCGTTGCGGAAATCCCGGCGTCGGCGTAACCGGAAAATCCTGATTGGTCGAGGGTGCAGTGACGTAGAAAAGCAGTTCCACTGAAAAGAAAAAAAGGTGGCCAAGTAGAATCGAACCGCTGTCCTTTTGGTCGGAAGCTGGGCAAGCTACCTGTACACCACTCAGGAAAGTTCGCTCAGCGGGATAAATGGATATCACAGGAACACTTATTCAATTAGGGTCACTCATTAGCGCTCCCAATCAGTGCGAACTACGATGTGTGATAAGGCAGTATGTGATAAGAACACGCGTGCCGATGTCTGGGAAAGGGTGCGCGGTGGAGAAACCCCAAGCGACAGTAGCGTCCTATTCTTATGGTAAACTTCAGTATCCCCCAAGATTTCTCTCTCCTATTTGCGCGTGCTAGCGCGAGCGAACTGCACGTTTCTGCGATGGATCCACGGCGCCTTCTGCTCCTCCAGCGAATCGGTCGGGCAGACGAGCGCTCTCGAGTTTCCACTGAGTATGGGGGAACACGTACAGAGAGCAGAAACAAAGGGCTCAGCAAGCAGCCACCGTAGACCGGATGCTCGGCGGAATGCACCGCGGTGCACGGGAGCGCCGTTCCGAGCCGCCGGGCAACGCCCCATGGAACACAGCGGCGCGTGGCGGGGGCACTCCACTCGACCAACGCAGAGTGCTGCACACAGCGGCACACTGCAAACACACAGGGGAGGAGGAGGCGCCTGTCCCGTCGATTCTTCCTCGCGGTGTTTGTGCTGCACACCTTTCGAGACTGCCATGAACTCCAGCTCGCAGAGTCAACTTCACTAATCAGTGAACGAGTTACCTCTTGTACAGGGGGTACTCCCGACTACCGTGCCGCATAGAACACTCAAATGCTTTGGAAACTCCCCGGTTACAAGCACGAAGTGCTGGCTGCAGCAACTACTGTCTGTATTCATCGAGGCTACATGCGCGGCCGTGTGTGCACTGTATACGGCACAGGGGTGGTCTCTGTTGCTATCGCCGTGAGAAGAGCAGTGCGAACGCACTAGTCTTGTCGCGAAGCGCCAAAGCAGGAGAGAAGAAACTTGTCGAAATACTGGAAAGTTCGGCTGTTGGAAAGTTCTCCCTAATCGGTTGCGAGCTACTGCGAGCAGCCATGTTTATAAAATTATTTCTAAATTACAGGGCCCACGCAGAGCTTTCAGATCTTACTCGAATACCCACAGAGACCACCTCTACAGATCTGTTGCACTGGAATATGCCCATCGAAATCATTTCAGGGTTCCCTTAACGAACAGAGGGCATTACGTAAACCAGCCCAAGTTTCAACCGCATACCACCGCTCGACACATGGCGTCTTGACATAAAGTCTAAGTCTGTAAGTAAAAGCTCTAAGTCCAAAATCTAAGTCTGTAAGTAAAAACTCTGAGCCACGTCCTGCAAGCCGCTTCTTCTATTGCGTTGCGCCTTTCTACACCGGTTTCGCCCACCAACTGTGGCATCTCGCGGACGTCTTTTTGTGCACAAGGAAGTCTCTAGACCATTTCAGAGGCACTGGTAACCAACGTTACTAGAACCAAGTAACGTTGCTGGTCAACGTTACTAGAACGTTGCTGGTAACATGGAGATTCCACAGTCTCTGTACGCCCCGCAACTCGACGCTGTTCAAACGAGTCTGTCCAGAGCCACTTTCTACGCTCTCCGCGGGCTGGCTGCAACTCCCAACAATACGGGACGCACTATCACTAAGCTTGTCTAAACGCGAGCCCAGTATGGACGCGCCATAAACCACGACCGCAACTGTTTACAGTGCATTCATGAGGCATCCAAAGTCAATGTATTCGTATCGAACGCGCACGGACGACACGCCTGCACAGGGTTACAGGAAAAAACACAAGGCCTGGATTGCACCCGACGTCAGCAACTGAACGGGTGCAAGGTCTGCCCTCCCTGTGCTAGAAAGGAAGGACGAATCGGCATGCAGTGTGCCGATGCAGAAGCTCTGCCTTAAATACAACAGCGGATGTGCAGTGGCCGGCTGTGGCAAGCATTAGCTGCGTGCTGGAGCACTGCGATCACTACTCGCTGCAGCACGAGACGAACCTCGGCTGAGCGGATGAGACGGGCCCGGGATACCACGTGTCTTGCTGGTAACAAAGCATGCACATGAGCGGCAACGTTCGGATGCACTTGACAGCACTTGACAGCAGGGCTGTCAAGTGCACCTACGATTGTAATGCACCGCGTTTACGTAGGGATGCCATCGAGGCATCATGACAGACGGTCTCTCCTAGCAATTGCTCGAAGAACATTACCTTCCTTGAGCAGTGAGAGAGAAGTACTACATAACGGCAAGCAGCTAATGCAGTGACTGCACTCTTCACAGCAGAGTCATCGGCAGAGGTTGGGTCAAAGCTAGCAACCGGATGGCGGGTAACTGCAAGCTCATGAGTGTCCTCAGAGCTTCCGAAGTACGCCGTTCAAGAAATACTTCCTCGCACGATTTCTCTTCATTCTTGTTCCACAAGTCGGTGGATCAGTCTATGGGACTTCGTTGCAACCAGATTCGACGTTTTATCGTTCCCGCCCTCAGCAGCTTTGTGATCAGTCAGGGAGAGCCCAGGAAGCGCTTTACTTTTCAATGGTATAGGGCGGGGCTCTTGAGGACGAAGTGATAGGGCAAAAATTAGACATCGCGGATGACGTTTCTTCTAGCCACATTGGGATATATTCTTATCCAGTGTAATGCCCCGCAGCCCCCAGTGCAGGAGTCCTGAACAAAGATCCGAGACGCACTCCATAGGGTTTAAGCCACGGCGTGGCCAAAAAGTACGAACAAGAGGCTGTTAGAGGATTGGTGCAGAAGGGCAAGATAATATTTTAGATAATGGAAGAAGAAAACATGGTATTTAACGGACTTTAAGATATTTACCAAGCTAGGAATTAATGGCTGGGTGACCATTATCACCACCCCAATACAACTGCCCATCTGTCTGTACATCCATATGGCGGGTGTGGGCGGGTGGGATCAGCCTTACAAGGGTCTGCCGCCAGTTTCTCTGCCTGAGTCAGATTTGACTCACAGTGTCTCTACCCCTGATCCATAAGGCCAGCGTCCTCAAAAAAACAGAGTTAATTTGACACTGGTCATCGCTTAGATCGGGAGCCATCAGGGTAGTGCACGATGCGAGAGATGTCGTCCAACGGAACGTTAATTTTCCTCAGGTTGCCCATGAAGTGTCTCATGCTCGTCACAAAAAACTATGGTAACCGTGGAATGCAATATCACCATATTTCACTTTTTGCGCAGCTTCTGTAGCAACTTCTGCGTGTGTTTGCGTCAGTTTCTTCGCAATTTTCGGTCCATCAACCGCCATATTCGGACTGCTAGCAGCAGTAGCAGGCATCCGCTATGGTGCGACGGTGCCAATACTTCAATAATCACAACTTTTTACGATTCTTTTTATTTCGATTTTCTATACAGGTTCCTTACAACCGGTGCCCAGGTTGTGATGACGTCACAATGTAATGTGACCTCTCGCGACCAATAGGTGTATTTCATCTCTGACAGCGGCGGGGTCATGGTGCGATATAACTCTAATGCTCTCGCATTAAAACACCAGCACGCTAAACATAAACCTGCCCCCGTCCGTCCGTCGTAGCCAAGTCTGCGCTTTCGGTTCCTGTCGCGAACTCCGCTTCACTGTTCCGCACTGGCTGCGAGGTAACGGAGGCCCAAGCACCAAGGCCGCGAATTTGCTACTTGTACGGAGCGACAAGGAGACCGCTAAATGGTACCTTTTTCCCCAGAAAGTCCGTTTCACATGCATGCGTGCGACGCTGCGAATTCTGTCGGTCTGCGACTGGGGAGGGCCGTCGGTTTGGCCGCAGACAGCTTACGATCGAGTTCCGTCCGGTTGGAATTGAGTCGCAGCGTCGGTGTGTTCGCTCTGCGACTGACCAATGGGGAGCGCTCCGAGACGGCGTGTGACGTGGGGTCACGTGGGAGCTGTTGCTTCGGCGGAAGCAAAACTGTTTATTCCAATCAAAACATACGAAATAGTACCCTGCATCTAAAAACACGCTGGTCATAACATCATCAACACATTCCGTGCAGCGTTTCTGTCGCGTTTAATCGTGGGTCGCCTGCGCGAACATCGAGCATCCTTGCGTGTCCCTCCAACCGAATTCGCTGGGTACGCGCAGCATGTGAAAGCACTGTGCGAAAATCGCACTGGGGCGTCACCGACTAGGCCGACTATTTTCGCTCTAGTCGCAGCACGTGAAACGGCCCGGAGGCGAAGCGACAGCACGCGCCCGATGAGGCTGCAACTCGATCTCTTGGCTTACCGCTAAACGACGGCGCGCCTTCTACCACGCTCACCCTCTCCCCGCTGTCGAGGTTAAGCCATGGGCGTTACGTCACATCTCGGCCAATGGCAGCGTGCTCCACATCTGACGCTGCGGCGTCGATGGCAAGGGAAGGCGCCTGGATATGCACGCGCAGATCAAGCCCAAGGTGATCGCTATACATACACAGCTCATTCGAAATTCTCCACCTACGCGCAGGGGCCTTTCCACTAAGCGAAGAGTATTCACCGCGACGACAACTGTGCAAAGCTTTCTCTGGGTTATACGTGCGGCATCACAGTGCACAAGAATGCTGAACTGGGCCAGTTGGAGAGAACGCATGTTTGCAAAAAAAAAAAACAGCGCGAAAGAAGAACCGATTGCATTGGCGAAGAATGAGACTACTTACCTGGATTCAGCACTGACCTAATCGCACTTTCAATCTTTTGTTTCCCTTGTTTTGAGTGTTCATTTGTCTGACTTGCTTTTTTGATGGCGCTTGTCTTCATTTAAGAAGAACTTCTTGTTGGGCGAGTTGGTGCATACTCATTTCTTCATGCGTTTTTTCATCGTGTTTTTTGCTTTTTAAACTGTACACTTCCTATCGATAAATTCAGTTGTGAGAACAGCGCTTATCCGTGTCACCTTACTTCCGTGCCGTTCTTCTTTCGCGCTGTTTTTTTTTTTTTTTCAAACATGCATCACAGTCGCATGCAGAGTGAGTCACGACCGAAAACAGCCCCGTACAACGTGCAGATCGATCCTGCGCACGTTGTCCAGGTGGATCCGGGAGCGGCCGCTCTCGAGGATGCTCACCCTGGGCGGCCGTGCGACCTACGGGAGAAGATACCGCCATCCACAGCAATCACTTCCGTCGGGTGAGGGTGAACAGTGAGAGTTCAAAATCCCTACCGCCTGCGCCGGTCTATGACATCGGCCTTATTTCTCCGAAGAGGACGTTTATAACAGAAGCCAGAAACGGCCACCGACCAAACCGACAGAGAAGTTTCCCGTTCGTACGTGAAGCACTCCAGGATACGGTGGCCTGTGTACATACAGCTCTTGGAAGCCCTATACTACAGTAACCACGCCACGAATAGGTATGCTGATACTGCCGAGAGTCCCGTTCGACGAGTGGCACGAAAGAAAAAATTGCATGCGCACGCCTCTTCGTTGCCTACCTGCCGCAAGTTGAAGAGGTAGTGATTGGTTTAGTTGGTTTGGTTTATGGGGTTTAATGTCCCATAGCGACTCAGGATATATGAGGGACGCCGTAGTGGAGGGCTCCGGAAATTTCGACCACCTGGGGTTCTTTAACGTGCACTGACATCGCACAGTTCACGGGCCTCTAGAATTTCTCCTCCAAAGAAAGAGGTAGTGAGGGGAAATTCACACCCGCGAGCCGCAGACGCCGCGCCACCGATTTCGGTCCATTAGTTACGGTTCCCGAGCACAAGGAGAGCAAACGCATTGGGACTCTTTTTTCATGTACCTCGTTATACTGCGACGGCCCATCCTACGTGTACCCCGCAAATCGCGGAACCGGGCCGGAGGCACACGTGAGCGACGCCAAAATAAAAGTGAGTGACATCACGAGCAGCGCAATTGGCCAACCAGCGATCGAAACCGCCGCGCCTCGTGACTCTGCGGGGGGAGGGAGGGCAGGGCGAAAGACGGCACACGTCACCGGGCGAGCGACGTCGGGAGGGGGAGCAGGAAAGGGCTTTCCCCCCGCCGACACGGCGTCGCCCTCGTCCTCCTCCGGGGTAAACAGACGGACAAGGAGTTGCGCAAGGGGAACAAGGAACGTGCGCGACGTGTGCGGAGAGAAGTCGGCCGCACTCACGACGACGGGCGAACAGCGTCGCCGTCGTCCGGCTTCCGGCCAGACGCCAACTAAAGTCAGCTGAGGCGCCTCGCCGAAGGGCAGGACTTTCCGCCCCATCGCGGGGCCAACAAGCGACAGTGAAACATGGTCGTGGAGCATGCCACCCCCCCCCCCCCCCCCCTCCGTCACTATACCTTATTAGAGATGAAACATGCCAGGGTCAAAGACATCCTACAGGGTAACGACTTGGCGCAACGTAAAAAAAAACATTCTAAGCGAGACAGAGACAGGACAAGGCACTACCCTCACCGACTGACTGACTAGTCGAGCAGAAAGCGCGGATCTAAATTGCGTTACCCCCGAGTGCGCCCTTATCCGGGCATACCGGGATACCATGTGACCCCAGATGGCACACACTGAAGAGCATCGGCCCTTACAGGTAGCGCACTAAATGGCACTTTCTTCGCGGCAAAGGGACACGACGAGAGCAGCCACGTCACTGTAGACTGCGCGTTGTATACTTCAGAGGAAGTATTTCGTATCGCTGTAAGAAACGTCCTAGGAGCCACTCGTCAGTCTACAGAACCGCTCAGGCGAAGCTCCGCTCCGAACCCTGTGTCCCCACATATATGGCCCGTGCCTGTGCCAAGCAGTGAAGCGACATCTCACACCGCACACCCGGATACGCATGCACGAACTCTCGCTTCAGCTGGCCAAGACGCGGCTGAAACCACAATACGTCGTCGCAGCCAATATCATCGTCAGTATCATCATCATCACCCGGATTAGTTGCAGTGCAGGACAAAGCACCCCTCCCAGAGGCCTCTAATTGGGCCCGTCTGCAGCCCCGGCCATGGCCCCAGGTAACAGCCTATCTTCATCACTCCAGCTGTTTTCGAAGAGGTGCTTCATTTTCCTCGTGTCTACGCCAGCGGTGAACTATCGACACAAAACGCAAGTCCCTTTCTGCCAGACAGACATTTCGCCCAGAATGTGCCGTCAACTCGCTTCTGTCCTCCCATACGAGCTAATCTGCGTCGCAACTTGAAATTGCAGAGCAATAACCAACGAGCCGGCTTGTCTTTTCTAAATGGGCAGTGGAGCTATACCCACGTCCGCTAACCGCTGCGAACCAACGGGTTCCGAACGTCGGCTACAGACTGGGCCTCTCTGCAAAGCCCCCGCCCGCAGTAACCAACAACGGAGAAAAAGGCAGGCGGACCGCAACGCAAGACGACCGTCCTCTGCGCGCGGCCCCGTTTCCTGGGAACAAAGCCGGTAAAAGCGAGGCCCCTGTCGCCCGTGGAAACCACGCTAACCATACGCGATCCCTCTCACCCGCAAAGTCGCACAAGCAGTGCTCGCTCCCTGCGGCCGCTGAGAAAACAGCAGCGAGAAGAGGGCAGAAACAAGGTTCTTTCGTTAGTTCGCCCCTCGTTTCGAAGCGCGGCTCCATACGCGTCGAACGCAGCCAGCGAGTGAAAAACGGACGTAATCGGCGCTATTTACCACACGGAGTGGCTTCGTTAATGGCCAACGATAATAGCGCGAGCGAAGTGGCTTCACGCCTCTCTTTACGAGACAGAAGGATAGTGGCCCATGACGGCATTTTCCCACCGATTTTCAAGAGCCTCCACAAGGGTTGACAGGCGTCTGCCGCGAAGCAGCGCTGGCGACTGAGGCGCCGCGCCTCGGGCATGACGCTGGCACGACGGAATACCCCCCCCCCCCCCCCTTTCCCCTTTTTTCTCTGTTTGCTTCGCCCGCGAAAGGACATTAGTCACGTTCGCTGTCTAGGATGCATCGTGGAGCAATCCCAGCCACCCTCCCCCAAAACTTGAAAGGCGCAGCGCAAGGCAACGCCTGATCACCTTTTGTAGCGAAAGCTCCATTGGCCACGAACTTGCGATTTCGCTGTGGCGGTGCTCCGAGGAGGAACAGGGACCGACCTTGAGCCGTTGCCTAGCAACCGCCGCAGCTGGCGGACGCCGCGCGCTCGCCCAACACCACCTAGAAGAATTAGTAGTGCAGCAGAGCCTTTCCCTCGCTCGCCCACTTGACCGCTCCGCCTCGCCGCGCCACCTCGCATGACGTCACACCGCGCGCCTCGCCGCGGAGCCGCCGTTTGGTATGACGTCACAGCACTTGCCTCGTCGTTGCGCTCGCTTCGCCAGCTGTGTAGCATGCCTGATAACATGTCGGAGATTAACCAAGGCTAACCATGCTATGCCTTAGCTGTCGCTACGTATATCCAGGCATAGCCGAGCTAAGCCACTGCCAATTTTTTTTTCACCTCCTGCACAGCTGCATTTAATCTAAGTACTCACAGCACGGCGGCGCTGCTACACGCCGCGGCTTCTGCGCACCGCTCGCCACAGACAAGGAGAGACAAAGCGTTGCCTGAAACTCCAAGCTTGCTTTCTGCTTGTTAGTAGCGTATATGAAATGAAATTAAATCTTTATTTGCCATCAAATACAGATGGGGGGATTGTAGGAAAAAAGCTGTCCTTGGACAGCTTGACGGGTCCACAATCCCTTATTTTGGCAGAGTGGCGGCATCACGTAACATATTCTTGATATGCAAACATATACATACATATTTAATATGATACAGACTTAGTACTCGTAAACGAAAACAACAGCGGAACTCACTTCTACAAATCCAAACGAAAACAACAGCAAGGCTAGATAACATTACATAGAAACCAAATACATCTGCCGGAGGTCCTTGTAGGTTGCCGTGAAAAGGTCAAAACGTACAGAATATAGCAAGGTAAAGGCAGCGAAAGCTACAAGACTTGTAAGCACGGCGCAAGAAAGAGAGACAAGGACCGCACAGAAGTAGACGAGACTAGCGCCATGTCGTGCTTGCCTCTTTTTGTGCTCTATTTGCAGGAAACCTGAACCAACCAGCCCGAACCAAGCTGCTGCTTAACTAGAGACGACGGACAACCCAGGTAGCGTCTCTCTGTCCTCGTCGAGTCCGCGCTGCCTTACTCAGCCAGAAAGGACTCCCTACTCCCGCCCGTTGGGCGAATTAACACGGTATAACCTGCCTTGGCGCAAGTCAGCCAATACCGCGTTTGAGAGCGCGTTATAACTGTATAAAAACGCCTTGCCACCTTCGCAGCCGTATTCCACACAAGCGTAGTTTAATTTGGGGTAAATTTTATACTCCTCAGCCCAACGATAGGGCTTCCCCTTCAGGCACCTGAACGCTTGTTCCAGGGGCGGATATATACGGAATCTGAACGAAAAAACGTAGCGTCCTGTCCGTCCTCATCTTTCTGTGTCCTGTTTCAACGCTACGTTTTTTCGTTCAGATTATGTATGACCAACTGGCCCCACAGTGTACTTTGTTAAAGCGGATATACGGGTCACTCTTCTAGAGCGGACGGTTGGAACGGGGGAGGGGTGCTACCACTTGAACCGTGCATATTTTGGACTTTTTTTCGTACAAAACTGTGGGTTCAGCATGTTTTCCCCAAGTTAAATCTCTCGATTGTCCGGGTTTGAACCCCCCCACACCGCCCTCCGTGCGCTTGTCCGACTATTTTACGAACGAATCGAAGCATTCGGGGGACCGGCCGTAAAGGGGGAGGCCGGAGTTGACGGATCACGTAATCGGCCAGTGCCCGACTGGGAACGCGCGATACGTGCGTGGCTCCAAAGACGCTCTGCATCAGGGAGCGTAATGCGAGGCCCATTGCAACCTTTCGCTGCCCGGCGGGTAACACGGCGGCAATAGTGGACAGGCTTCTTCCATTTCCTTTCCTCTTGCTTTTTTAAACCACAAGTTCCTTACTCAAAAAGGGGGTGGACTCCTTCCTCCCAGGCCAACTATCCATCAACTGGCAACTCTTCAGGGTGCAAGAACCCTCGAACCAGCTTCAGTACGGCCCCCTCAGTGATCGGTTCCCACTTCCAACGAGGTTTCTGTGTACACTTTTTTAAAGAGGGTTTACTTCAGGACATCGGCATGCCACGCGGTAACAGTGGCGACGGCGGGCAGAGGACCTCGAAAGCTGACCAGAAATGCTGCGTCCGACCGCTCAGCTTTGCTCTTAGCGCTACTACGAGGAAATTTCGGACGCGTGTTACGCCAATGTTTCATAACACACTTTCTCACTTTATATATCGCGGAATCGCAGGGGACAGCACAGAAAAATACAAGTAAAGGAAGGAGGGGAGGGGAGGGGGGGGGGGGTGAAAGACGTGATTCTGAGTCTGAGCACAGACGAAGGTCGGGCACGCACAGCGCAGCAATGCCACGGCGCAATGCCAAGGACACGGCGCGCACGACTTCCGCCCCTGACGCCACATCCGGCCGCCGGTTTGAAAGACGGAACGCCGCCGGTCACGACACCTCGGGAGATTTCCGGGCGGCGCGTCGCTTTTCGGAGAATTTAGCAGCGCGCCATCCGCACGACACGCGCACACGCACTGCTGAAGAGCAGTTCACATACGAGGCACGCTCGCCTCGGTGCTTTAAAATCGCGGAAAAACAGGCAAGGCTATCTCTTGAGATAACGCCCTGCCTGCACGCATACTGCTGAAAGAAACTTGGTGCAGCAGTAGTGGGAAACGTACCCTCATCAGCCGCAGCAGACCGCATTTCGACTGTCTGTTCGTCATCTGTATTTTTTTTCTGAAGGCTGCTTCAAGCAGTGAGTTCACGTTCCCGAGACAACGGTAAGGCCAAAGGTCGCCATCATCTGGCCTATAACGAGCCTCAGCCGCCTCTTCTCAAAGGAAGACTGAAGGTTTCCCATATGTCGGTGTCCTGCGCGTGCTAGCCCTAACAGTCCTCGTAAAAAGCAATACTTGCCTTTGGTTTTGTTTATTGGGGTTTAACGTCCCATAGCAACTCAGGCAATGAGGGACGCCGTAGTGAAGGGCTCCGGAAATTTCGACCACATGGGGTATATTTAACGTGCACTGGCACTGCACAGTACACGGGCCTCTAGAATTTCGCCTTCATCGAAATTCAGCCGCCGCGGCCGGGATCGAACCCGTGTCTTTCGGGTCAGCAGCCGAGCGCCGTAACCACTGAGCCATCGCGGCGGGGCATATGTCTGCCTTTCGCATTTAGCGGTTCTTGCATCAGGCGTGCGGAACTGCGTGAAACGTGTTCGGGTTAGGAGTGATGATGGCTGCACTGCTTGCTTCGTCCGCGATTCGGCGCTGCGGGACGGAGTAACGAGCGCTGCGTAATCACCTTTTTTTGAAAACAAGGCGCAAAAAAAAAAGACACGGACGACACAGATGTGGACGGGACAGGCGCTATCTGTGTCCACATCTGTGGACACAGAATCACAGGACACAGAATCTGTGTGGACACAGGAATCTGCGGACACAGAAATCAAACAGAATGCATCAACATTCATAGAGAAATATGTTCATAAAGAACACCTGTACAATCTCCGGCATACCATTTATGACAAAGACAGGATTCGTACAAACTACGGAACACAAAAGTTAACATATCAGATTCCTGACTTCTTGAATAAGCACACCATAGTTATGAATATCATTACTGACAGTTTTTCAGCTCAATCTTTAAAAAAAAAAACATTAACACATTTTTTTAGGACACAATTTTGACTATTTCCTTTTTTTTCCGGGTTCTAAGTAGACACCAGATGGATTTTTTGTTACGAATATGTTTTATTGTTCCTGCTTGTTTATTTTCTCTGCCTATTAATACATGCCACTTATTTTAGTTGTTTGTTTTCTCGCAACATGACTTCGCCCTGTACGCTATGCTGTCTTAATATGTTCCTTTTATGGTGGTGATTACTGATCGAAACTCTGTTCAATGACATCACTGTAACTGCTGCTGAGTGATGTGTTTGGGAAGGGGGCCGACACTGAGTCAGGCATTAATTTGCCGTTATGTCTGCCTCCTAGGCACTTATTACTGCCGCCTGAATAAAATGACTCTGACTGACACATTCTCGTCAGAGCGTCCCAGTCGCGACCCCGCCGAGAGTCAAAAAGGCGACGCATTACAAGTCGTCCCGCAAGCGGGGAGCAATCACGGCCGTCAACGAGCGGTGCGCGGCCTTGACCGCGAGTCAGCGGCGCCGCACACGGCCGTACTACACCGATTCGCAACGGCGGACGGCGACACGAGCTCGGCGCATGCAACGACCGATGAACGGAGACAGCGCTTCTGGAAACAAATCGCAACTAATCCGCGGGGCAAACTTTCGGAGTCTCGCCCACTTTCTGCATCCGCTGGTAGTACACTTGTCAAAGCGTACAGTATGCGTCAAACCAAATTTGCGGGCCGCGCGGCAAGCAGGTCGTCGTTCCCGCGGGGCCAGCTGACAGCAGCGAAGAACGTGGACGACGACTCGCCGCTCGCGCGCCCCGACGTCACCCAAGGCCACGTTCGATCCCTCGGCCACCGACGTCGCGCCTGACGCCAGGGCAATTACAATCACGAGACGGCGTTGGGAAACGGCGCCACAAGTTCGATCGTCGGGTGGCCCGCTCGGCGCACAGCCGCCTACACAGGGGACAGAAACGTATTTGTTTTCTCTTACTTCCGATACCCTCGTGGCCCTGAAGGCAGCAGTGGAGATGAGTGCCGTACGGTAAGGCGAGGCTATATATAAAGACAAAAATGAATTGCCTCTGTCCGGGCCACTAAGTACAGCAGACCAGGGGTTTGGAGAAGCAAAATCTACACGTAGTTATAGGTGCTAATAATGCATAATTCCCGGTGACGAGAAATAAAGAGGTCATGCCATTCTCAGCCGACACGACACCAGAGCGCACGCCACACGACTAAAATAAAGCCTCCTGACAATGCCGACTACGAAACTGGGTGTCATGGGGCAGTGCTTCAAAATCAGGGCTTTGATTGGCTAAAAACTCACAGCTTTTGCCGCGCCACTACACTTGACTCTGGAACAAACTGAGCTCCACGGGGGGGGGGGGGGGGGGGGGGGGGAAGCTTGCAGCGCTGACAGCAAACTGCGAAATAGGTGGCTATGCACAGCTGATATATGGACGACGCCTTCACCTCCTCATTCACCGCCCGGACTGCGGCTCGGAATTTCGCAAATGCAACGACTGAAGCACTCCGGTGCAGGCAGTATACATAATTGCCGCTTGGCGCTCGTCCAATCGGCGATCACCGGCTGCCGGCTGATTAACGTATACCGTCCGGTTTTTCGGTGTGGCTCCCGCGGTGCAAGCGCGCCTTTGGGCGAGAAAAACGCGTCGGAGTTGCGCAAGCACGTCGAAAAAAAAAAAAACGAAAGAAACGGTATTGGAATCGGTGACGTCAGCAGAACGGGGCGCAAGAAACATGTGGGTTAAAAAGAATACTCCGACGAGGAATCTTTATATACGGGCAATTCATTCGAAAACCGCTCGATCGCAAAAAAAAGAACAAGAACAGCGCCCTAGCGGGAGGCGGCATGCATGAGCAGCAATAGGAGCCGAGACGACGACGCCTAAAACATGATGGACGGTCGGTGCAGAAGAGTGAGGCCCAATTAAGCCCCGTTATGCGTGTGGCACTCTACCAATATCTCTCAAGAGAAAAGTATGCAACAGCTGTATCTCACCGGTACTCACCTATGGGGCAGAAACGTGGAGGCTAACAAAAAGGGTTCAGTTTAAGCTAAGGACAACGCAGCGAGCTAGGGAAAGAAAAATGACAGGTGCAACTTTAAGAGATCGGAAGAGGGCGGAGTGGGTGAGGGAACAAACGCGGGTTAATGACATCCTAGTCGAAATCAAGAGGAAGAAGTGGGCTTGGGCAGCGCATGTAATGCGAAGGCAAGATAACCGCTGGTCCTTAAGGGTAACGGAGTGGATTCCAAGAGAAGGCAAGCGTAGCAGGGGACGGCAGAAAGTTAGGTGGGTGGATGATATTAAGAAGTTTGCGGGGATACGAAGGCCGCAACTGGCGAGGGACAGGGCTAATTGGAGAGACATGGGAGAGGCCTTTGCCCTGCAGTGGGCGTAGTCAGGTTGATGATGATGATGTGTGTGCGGCTATAGTACGTCGCTTTGCGGAAGTCAGCGGTCCCGCTGCGCGCAAAGCCCACACGGGAGCGCCTGAGTGGCCTCGCTTACTATCCCAGCACTGCATCAGGACCGCGAGGAACCAGCGTGCGCGCACATTTGAGCGCGCCGATAGTACGCGATGGTCACTCAGGCGCTCCCCTGTTCCCGTTAACCGCGACCAGGACAGTACAACGTGCAATCACCAACTACGCGCGGCCAGGGGAGCGCGTCTCCCCGTGCAGAGCCGTGGGCGAGTGAAGCCTGCTGGCGAGACCACTGGCGTGGGCCGCCGGATGCAAGACGGAAGGAATTCTGGAGTATGAACAGCGTTTTGCCTATTGTAGTCCTATTGCTGAAGCAAAAAAGAAATGATGCCACGTTGCAAGAAAGGACCAGAAGAGACATGAACTCAAGTAGTTTAGTTTTGTTTATGGGGGTCTAACGTCCCAAAACGACTCAGGCTATGAGCGACGCCGCAGTGAAGGGCTCCGAAAATTTCGACCACCTGGGGATTCTTTAAAGAGCATTGGAACTGAAGTATAGCAGAGACCATAAGCATGTGTGAGCGGGTCAGTAAGGCACGACGCTAAACTGGCAGGGGGTCACACTGCGAACTCTCCACTAAAATTTATTCACAGAGATTGAACAGTGTATAAATGAACAAAACAAGACGAAAGCAACACCGAAATAAAAACAGGGAGAGACAAAGAATATACGCAAGGAAGAAAAACCATCCGCAAATTCGTTCTTGCCAATAAAAATTGTGCTGCAAGTTCAGTGCCTGTCCTGTATACGTATACGGCCCCGGAGACGATAACGGTCAGGAAATGACAGGAAGGCGCCTGCACCGTCCGTCCGTCGTTCGCTTGTACAGGGCGGGAAGCTTCTTCCACGTTTTGAGTCACAGTCGCATTGCGTTCCTTGCAGTTCCGCCGCCTCGTTGCAAAAAACCGCTTCATTGAATCAGTGAATAAGGAAACAATTTTTAAAAAAATAGGAAGTGCAAGCTGATACCGAAACTAGGATGTTGGACCGGAGACGGTGCTTTGGGAGACCCGACGATGGTGTCACACACTTTATAGGCAGAATCCTAACAGGAGCTTTCGAGTGACTCAAACTATAGTGGCTGCAATCTATGACCCCGTTAATAAAACGCCTGAAATGACCGATATGGAGCCTGCCTTTATTTTTATCGTTTTCGTTCAGCGAGCGCGCAGCGGCTATCAACGGCCCGACAATGGAAGGCGTAGCCAACGCAACGCCGCCTGTAGGAAACCGCCAGTGTGCCGACGTCACAAAAGCGGCCAACATCAAGAGCGACTTGTAAAGAAAGGAACTGCCATACAACTGCCTGATTCTGCGGAAATGGCGAGATCGGGGGGAGGGGGCACGCCTCCAGTAAAATCATCGCTGGTACTTCCTGATTCTCGGAAAAAAAAAACGGCGTTGCCCTTCGAGCTCACTCCGAGCAATTCGCTCGCTGCAGGCACTCAGTACCCGAGGCCAGATCCGTTGCCAACCCCCTTTATCAAGCTACAGTGATGATAAGCCGCCTGTATCAGTCAAGAGCGGTGCCCGAATGCAGTGAAGCTCGCTTCCATTATCTCTCCGGCGAGCTGCTCGCAACAGGCAATAGCGGCCCTAGCTTCTTGCGTGATGTGCAAACAGACGCACCCCCCACTATGTGTACACAAAAAAGAGGGAGGGGGGGACCTTCCTGATAACGCCAACGACCGCGGCAAAAAGGAAGAGAGGTGACTGCAAGCCTCTTCCCTACGCGTTTCACGCTACACTCTTAAGCCTCGCAGGTAGAAGTTTCTTTTTCCGTAAGCTTTCTGCAGAAGTTGAAAGAGCTGCTTTTAGGCGGTACATCGGCGTTCTACGCTTCAACCTTATCGGGTAGCTCCTCTAGTACGCAACTCGCACAAGAGCCAATCAGAGATCTTCACAGGTTGTGGCGCCCTCTGGGGAGTGGCGAAAATTCGTCGGCTACTGGTTGAAAACAAACGCACGTGGGAGACGCAGGCGCGGTCCGGTTCCACGAGGAGCCAGCCCACTGCGCCTGCGAAGTGGCAAGTGTGCGCGACTGACAGCTGCCGCCACCTGTCGCACGCACCTGTTACTAGCATGAACTGCGCATGCGCAGTAGAAGCTGGAGGTTTGTTTTCCACCAGTGAAGCTGGAGGAGGAGAGGCGCGCATTTGCGCAGAGCGGGCATGTGGAAAAGGCGGACTAGCCCCTTTCCCCAGCGAAGAAGGAAACGAAAAGGGGAGAGAGTGCTAAGTGAAAGATGGGGGAGATAAGGAACGCGCTATTCAGTTCAATTCAATGTTTATTTTCCAACTCTAGGTTGGGGGGCACCTCAGCGAAAGAGCAGTTTCTCACTGCTTGAGAGTGCCGAGGGCCCTCGCATACATCAGCAGGCGACAGTTTTAGCAGGAAGCTGCTTTACATGGGACATATTACAGGCATAAACACAGGCATAAACACAGGTATAAACACAGGTATAAACACAGGTATAAAGAATAGATATGTGGTTACCGAAATAACAGTGCAATCTCATGGTATTACCAGAGGGATACAATCAAAGCATCAAAAGGATTGTTTCAACGTTTCACGAAATATTCGCGAACTTGTCTCCGAGTAAAAGTAGTGAAATCAGCACGCAGTTTTTCATGTTTATTCAGCACAAAGGGAACCTGGTATGTAATTGATTGCAGTAAGTCCGAAACCACCCGCGAGACGCATGCCACGTGACGCCACTCTTGGCGCCAAAGTGCCCAGTTTTCATCAACCGGTATCGTTGGTCACGTGCTCGGCCCAGTGTCCTATGCGACGTTGTGTGCACATCGGTGTGCACTTACTGATATGGCTTTCTCTCTCTCCATCTAGTGCACGCAAGGCATTCCGAAAAGGCGACCTCAGCTGTTGTCGCTGTCGTGGACTTATTCCGCCAAATTTGTAGTTTACCGTTTGATTATGGGGACCAGGGAAGGGACCTGTTACGCTCGGCTTCTCCTAAGCGGATAAGTAGACTAAACGACAGCTGCTCGTATTTTCGTCTCGCTTTACACGGTGTACATGCGGTAGAAATGAGCAAAAGCGTACTTTCTACTCGAATGTACCGCTGTACAGCCACCCCGCAGAGGTTTCCACGGGACCTCTTTCCGCAGGTTACGCTTGCGCTTGCCAGATTTAGGCGGCGTCTTGAAAATCCAAAGGTACCAATTTGCTACACTGTATATTCTACTATAAAGTATCCCGTTGCGAATGCAGTCGTCGCGGCGATTCCCCAGCATCCGGCCGCCGCTTACGTAACAATGAGATATCACATTGCATATTTCAGGTCATATTTAATTTCAAGCGCTTCAAACTCTGCCCAAACGATAAAATCGGCGTCGAGACGGCATGTTTTCGCCAAGCAGCGCAAAAGACGACACGGCGCCAACAGCACTAGTGGCGCCATCTGGAACAGAGCCCGGCGTGCGTTCACTCGGTACGAAGGCCTAAGCAGCCAAAGCTATCGGCGACGCGCGTCGTTTCCATACGCTACAGTGCAGTTTTTTTTTTTTTAGGTCAACGCCATTGCAGCAATGCTAGCTAGCTTAGTGTGTTCGTTTAATTTCATCTTGGGTGAATGCGTTGTTCGTTTAATTTCATTATAAAATAATGCGGAACTGTTCTGAAGAGACTAATTCCTGGGTGTTTTCAGATAAAATCATTCACGCAAACAGTGGCTGGTCGACCTCCGATTTACGTAACATAAAACATTGCCTGATGAGGACGAATAACGGATCTGCGAGACAAAAAGTTCGATACAGATTTTTGATCACGGAGAGATGGATAACCACGCTGACGCGCACTGCTGTTTTCGCCAACTCTGGCCACGAATAGCTTATATTGCGAGGATATGCCTGAAATACCGGAAATGTGTGAGGGCAAACATACGAAGGCCGCAGAGTGCACCCATTCATTCTTGTCGATTTATAGAATACACATTTCTTTCTCGAATTCGTTGAATTTGGAGCACAGCATGCCTTTATGATATCTCTATAGATCTTCATCTTAGAAAAGAAAATAAAAACATTCTACACAAGCATGCAAGTAAAATTCCCAGCAAAATATAAACAGCTGAGGAAATACACATTATTGCGCAAACTTCAAGGAAGTACAGGACAATAAAAACTTAGAACAGCGATTGCAAAAAAAAAACGATATTTTTTGCACTTTGTTTAGGTATTGTACTTTGAATATTCATAAGCATCAAAGACGTGTTAGAAAATACTGTTGATACAAAATTGGACGCAGTGGGAGGACTTGCCAAGCACCAATGTTCCACAACCTAAGATGTGGTTTGGTTTATTGGGGTTTAACGTCCCAAAACGACTAAGGCTATGAGAAACACCGTAGTGGGGGGCTCCGGAAATTTCGACCACCTGGGGTTCTTTAACGTGCACTGACATCGCACAGTACACGGGCCTCTAGAATTTCTCCTCCAAAGAAATTCAACCGCCGCGGCCGGGATCGAACCCGCGTCTTTCGGGTCAGCAGCCGAGCACCATAACCACTGAGCCACCGCGGCGGCTCCACAACCTAAGAGAAATTTAAGAATATATAATTCGGGCAGCCAAGAGCACGGAAATTTTTTATCCGTGATGACGATTTCATTTTATTGATGCAAGGGCAGCTTATTATTGGCTACTGCTAACGTGTCGAAGGCTGAAAGTTTTACCGCCCAAACGCTATCACAGTTACACATGAATAAATACAAAAGGAGGTCCCAAAGTCACAGACTGATCAGCTGACTGCTGCCTGACCTGCTCTGCGCAGATGGGGTCCGTCAGTCGGAATTTCTAGGAAGCTCAGGTGAAGACAAGAGAAGACAGACCTGCACAGGACAAGAGCTTCTGCCCTTCCTTGTATTCACTTGACCTTCCAAAACATTCGCAATGAAATAACAACTATAGCCCAACAGACAACCAAGGGGCTCGTCAACTTTCACAGAAAGGAGGGGCGGTCCCCGCACACTCCGCTGACGGGTCGCCATGAGTCACCGTCACATCCGATAACGCGGCTAAGGGGTCACTTGTTGCCATTGCTGACTATTTGCAAGCGTCGTTATCAGTCCCTCCGCCAGTGTGAGCGCACGAGCGGGTCGGAGACGCAGCGATGGCGTCCCAAAGGAAGTCGTGTAGCACTAATCGAACCGGTGAACGGGCTGTCGACGAAGCAGTGTGCCCGACTGTAGACGATCGCTACATTCCACCCCTGCACGGCTAGAAGAACGTCTAGGCAAACTTTCATGAGGTGCTCGTTGGTTCTACCTAGCCGAAGTCGACGACGTGCACAGTTGCTTCGGAGACACTGAGCAGCCCGTCAGCGGCCGGGGACAACAAGGAAGGCTATCGAACGCACACTCCGGCGTTATCCGGTTCTTTTTCCGCAGCTGCAAATGTCCACCAGTAACAACCCCCGCTGTCGTCAGCCATGCCGCCAGCTCGAGGACTGTGGGACCACAGTTTGAAACAATGGGGTCTCCGTGCACTGTGCATGGAGAGCAAGTTTCGGCAGCAGCAGATGGGCCTCGGCATCAGCTCGGTGGCGTCCCACCGCGAAATGAACAGATGGGGGTACACACAGGAAGGGTTCGGCCGGCTGACAGCTCTGCCGTGTGTCCGGACAGCGAGGGTCCCGCCGCGCGCAGCTACAGGCGACCGACTGTCGCACACAAAGATGCAGAGCTCGTCCATGAGAGGGCGACTGGCCTTCGTACGATCATTCCCGCCCTCTGCAGTTTTGCCATGCAAACACGCAAACACAGAACGCTAAAAGGACGCCGGCGCAAGTGCACATCAAGCTATAAGTGCAATCAATGGCCGTGTAATGCCAGGTACACCAGCGGCCCGTCTTTGAAGATCCCAAAGACCAGTTGACCTGGCGCCTGGGCAAAAGGTGGCGGCGTTCGTGGCAGACACGCTTAGGGCGCGCGCCGCGCGACCTCTTGACCACGGCGACCGGCCGTAAGAGGGGGAGGAGGGGCACGCACCCCGGGAAGCCGTGCCTTGTTTCACAGCGCCTCGAAGGAAGCAGACCACGCGGCGTAATGGAAGCTCGCGCCCGCGCGGACACAAAAGGACGGAGGAGTGGCCTGCTCTTGCTCCCATTCACACACGCGGGGGAACCGGCTGCGGCGGCCGGGTCAGCGGCGGGCGCGGCTCCTCCCTCGGTGGGAGCGCAGCAGCGGCGATTGTCTTCCCTGTGACCGGCCTTTAAAACGAGTGACCGTTCGGGCCCCGCACGGGCGGCTTCGCCAGGCGCCGCGTCGTGCGCTCAAACCTGCCGAGCGTGCTTACGCGCTCTATGCAGCGGCGTGCCCGGCACCTGCCCACAAAGGTATTCTTTTTTTAGAAACACGACAGACACAAAAAAAGGACGATATTTTCGCATCCTAATAAGCTTGCAGTCACCTACGGAGGGGTCAAGTAAAACACTTGCGCGCCTCCCTCTATCTACGAGTCTTGTGAGTGACCGAGAGAGGGTTTTTTTGTCCACCGGTATCCGACCTTACTTCGATCCCACTTCGGACACACGGAGGCCCCATACTGCTACCGCTGGGATTCTTCGTACCAAATACGCCAGCAGGGTGGGATCGCGCCCTGCCCACCTAGCCAGGTGGGCGATCCCGGTTGTTAACGACGGCCTGGCGGAAACCAAGATGTCGGGAAATGGACTCGGCCGTGACTTGCAACGCAGAGAACGCGAGACCGAAAGTCCGGGTGGCAGAGGAGATTCCCAGGAGGAATGGTGGGGAGACGGAGTTAGGGAATCACCGGGGCAGAGCATGGCCACGGCTGACACAGCACAGGGCCCACAATGGAAGGTAATGGTTTATGGGGGTTTAATGTCCCAAAGCGACCAAGGCTATGAGGGACACCGTGGAGGACTCTGAAAACTGTCTTGATTATCTAGCAGGGACGCGATGCTTCAGACAAGTGCAGTGCAAAGAAAGCACGTGCACACGACAGGAGGCACACACAGACGGACGCAGTCGATCCAACAAGCACGTATTCGATAACGTGAACGTGCTTGTTGCCCTGCAGTTATTAACGAAAAATCAAACCAACTCGCCGAACGGCTCGCCTTAGTTCGATACGGCGAGTGCAAAGAAAAACAAAGCCCACAGCAGCACGCCATCCGAGCTACATGCAAATGTGCGACTGGTCTCACTCGACACGGAAGCCTCCAGCGGGTAATCCTTCACGTCGTAGTCACCTTCGAGCCACCAGAAGAGGCGACTCGCGCGGCTTCGTGCTCCTCGCGAAAACAACGCCGCACGAAGGGGCGGGGCCCTCTTTAAAGGCTGAGGCCACACCCAGCTTTAATACATGCCCCAGCGTGGCCACACCTATAGCTTCGGCGACGCATTCAAGCCGCAAAGCCACGCAGCTGCGGGAGTCGTCTTTTTGGCCGGGGTGTTGCTCAGTTTGGACTGCGTTCGCTTACAGCGGTTCTTTCGCCACCCCTGGACTCGGAACACCTGGGTGTCCGTGCGAGCGGACGCAGCCTCGTCCCGAGAGTAGCTCGGCCCGCGAGCAGAGAGCGTGCCGATGAACCGCAGTGTTGCTGCAACCGCTGCAAGCCGCCCCGTTACGTGCACTCCAGGAGGAAACAAAAAACAAAAAAAGGAAAAACAGCAGAGAAAGGGCGACCCCGACGGCGCCCGGTAACCGGAGAAGACGACGGCGACGAGGCCACCGGCGACGGGCGAAATAGAAAGAAGGATAAGGACAAAGCGGCGGCTCACACGGCCGAAGGACAGTTTCGGGCCGGCTGCCAAGCGTACGCACGGCGGCAACGACCCACCGCCGCCGCCGACGGAGTGGGATATACCGCTAGGCGCGCGCTGGAAGCGGTCCAAGTCGACGACGCCCGCGAAGGACTCGAGGCGGCCACCGGAGGAAGCCCCTGTACACTCGAGAGGCACCGGGCGACCGGCGCGCCCGCGCAGCCAAGACGGAAGACGCGCGGTTGTCCATCTCCACCGCCATCCGCAAACACGGCGTCCACACCAAGAGTGCGCGTGGGCCGCCAGGTCCCCGCAGCCAAGGCCACGACGAGGACCAAACAAGGAAGAGGCAGCAGTGCGCGCGCGTTTACGACGCGTCGGCGCCGCTCGCGGACTGCATCCCCAGCTGTGGCCGACGGCTACGACCCGAGGAAGAGGCGCGGACAGTGGACGCAAAAGAGCGGAGACCGCGGGGTCGGTGCGGCAGAGAAAACTCTGGCCAACGTACACTTGGAGACTTCTACTCTCCTCAGACCAGCCGATCGAGCACTCACGCCCACTACTGAGAAACAAACTCCCGCCCTTTCCGTTCTCAGCAGGGGTGAAAAAGTGAACGTGATAGCCCTACCCCCATCCATATCCCACTCTCGCAGACAGAGCCCACTGCACGTCCAGAAACCAGAGTGCCGAATCACACGATCCCAAATATGGCACACAGTCAATGAACGGAGCAGCAGTGCTCCGTTCTCAGTGGTCCCCAAAGTGAGACGTCAGCGAGCCACCAGTCACGACTGATCAACGAAGACGAAGACTGCCTACCTGTTGCTGCGAGCTCACATCACGAATAGTCCGCACAACACACACCAACAACGCCGGAGACAAACGAAGCGTTGATGTGTGTCTTCCTTCGTCCCAATCTCAATTCGCGCAGTTTCTACTATAATGCACAGAGAAGCCCTTCGAGTAGCGGTCTCATACATGCGGCCAGCAGCAGTTTGCTCATCGTCTCTCCAAAGATAACGGCTAAATAACGCTTTCTGTGCAGAGCGGGGGGTAGTAACCCCGCACAATCCCGAAGTTCGAGTCAGCATTCGGCTCTCAAGCAGCGGAAGCACGGAAGTTGTCGTAGGCGTAATCGAGGGCGCGCCGGCCTGTGCCCCTTTTTTTTGTCCTCGACCGCCCGTGGACGACGAACAGTTTGCTAGTGCGGCCCGTTGGGAGAGATCAGGTTGACACGGCTGCCTCAGAGCCTCGCCACGAAAACCAGAGATGGGTTCCCAATCGGGCACAGCCAAGAGCGCACGCTAGCAAAGGCTGCACGCAAAGGCACGGTCCCGTAGCCATGCGAGAGAAGGGAAGCACCTGCAGGCCGACGCGAAGTGGCCAAAGACGTCAAACTGCACGAGGGAGTACAATCGCCGGGCGCCGACGGAAAAGGCCGCCGCGCCCTGTCGCCTTGACTCGCTCGCTGCAGGCAGGCAGGAGCGCGACCGGTTGTCGTCCGCTTTCCGCCACACAATGCGCACGCCGGAACGGCTTCGCCAAGCCAGCGCCAGGGATTAGCCCCCACCCGAAAGGAGAAAACACTAACCGAACTAGACCTTCACGACCAATTTCGCCAGCAGATTTCAAGTCAACGTTTCCGCCAGAAAAAAAAAAAAAAGGGGGGGGGGGGGGGGGGAGAGACAATTTAGCGTGGTTAGGCCAAACGTGAATTTGGTGCGCTCGCTCTTATGTTTTCAACTTCAGTTCGAGGGTAAGAGGGCAATACGATCGCGGTATGCTCTGCATACGTTGCGCACGGATGGATGTTGATGAAGGGGACAACGGCATCCAAAGCACATCGCGAGAGACTGCAGCAGTTAAGCACGCGGGATGTTCGGCTGCGGCGATGGCGTAGTGATCTTCCACAGAGGAGTGTTTTTAGCGTAAGGTGTTTTGCATATTTGGTCATTAAAGCCTGCTGCAGGTAGGCCACCAGCCAGAGGCTTCGGACAATTATCGGCGAAATCTCAGATTGTGGAGGGGGGGGGGGGGGGGGGTAGTGCCCGCGCACTAAAGGAAAACGCCGCCAGATGGGGCTGCTGGTCGCAAATGAGGCTGGGAGCGCACGCCTTGCCTAAGGAACGATGACGTGGTCGTATTCATTACTAGTACGCACTGGCTTATGCGTCGGGCGGTCTTCGGAATAATGAGTCGTTCTTTCAGGAAAGGGCGCAGTAAGCGTCATTCCTCGACTCGACCCCCCCCCCCCCCAACCACGCAGTGAGGTAGCACGGGATGAAAGGGAGAGCGAAAGACTGAAGAGAGAGAGAGGTGCCGTAGTGGAGGTCTCCGGAATAATTTCGACCACCTGGGGATATTTAACGTGCACTGACATCGCACAGCACACGAGCGCCTCTTGCGTTTCGCCTCCGTCGAAACGCGGCCGTCACGGTCGGGACGGCGCCCGATTGCCGGCGTATCGCACATTGCAGAAAACAGCACTGGGAGCGAGATGAAACACGACGTGATTTTCGTGCATTGGAGCGACGCACGAATCGTAGAATCCGGGGCCCGAAAACACGGCGAAGAAAAGGCCATTCTCACGACCGGCCCAGTATAATGGCACTCAAATCCGAGGCGTCACGAATGCGCGCTCATCCCATTACGAGCTCTCCGGCTGAATCTAGCGGCAACGAACAAACAGGGGGCTGCTTTATAGCCGAGGTATACCCCACGATTCGACTGCACAGGAGAAACGACAAACCTTCCACAACGCCCTCTGCCCGAAAATATGCACTCTCCGGAGGAGTGTAGAGTGTTTGGAGGGCAATGGTCTTTAAAAAATCATACGGCACTTGGAAGTCAATAACTATTCAATTTAATTCAAATTTATTTGCATCTATACAACATGCACAGATGACGGGAGTGCAGACAAAAAGCCAAACGAATTTGGCTTGACGGGGTCTGTACTCCCTACAGAAATGGCACTATACACAATGAAGAGAACACAAAGATACAATAATGGATAAACGAAAAAAAAAAGCATCAGCGAACATTCTATAACAGAAATACATACGGGCAAAAAAAATAACAACAGAATGCTGAAAGGAATTAAACTGCACAAAGCATATAGTATAAAATGATACCAATAAAACAGGGTGTGTTGCTGGGCAAGTAGGTTTGACATCCTGAACATGCAGCGCTGGCAGACGAGAGAGACAGGAGAGACGACACACACAGCGCTCTGTGTGTGTCGTCTCTCTTGTCTCTCTCGTCTGCCAGCGCTGCATGTTCACAATAAAACAGCTTTGAAATTGACAAGTATAAATAATAAGTTACTAACAAGCAAAGAAAATTGGTTAGGCATTCATGGCGTCAGTGTGTACTACAACAAAGCAAACAGAACAAAAAAAAGAATCCACAATGAACCCATTAAAAGGAGAGATAGGTTGTTATTGAGTTTCTTATGAGTTTAACAAAGATATCAGTGTGTGGTGTAACATTTGTTGACCGCAGTTAGTGCGCGCTTCAGGAACGTACCATGTTTCTCTGTGACGTGCGTTGTAAATGTTAGAACGCATTGTCTATTGAGATAAATGCTCGAAAAATTTGGTGTTCTGTTTTTTCGCAGTAGTGAAACGCTTGAGTAAAATACTACGATATATGGAGGTGACCAGCTGTAAGTTAAGAGCGCTGAAAAGAGGCGGCGTATGAACTACGAAACGCGTTTTCTTTTCTTTTTTTTTCGATCTTTCGCGGTGCTTCGAAGTTCTGGGTGCATTCTGAATGTTCTAAAACAGCGGACACATCTAGGACACGTGTTCCCGCCCCCATCAGTCCACTGGCATCATTCCACACAGCGCCAGGCCAGCGTGGGACGCCTTCAGTCTTTTTTTTTTCTTTTCATTACGTTCACGAAAACGTGACGTTCGACACTGGGTCCAGGTGAGGCCTAAGATTAGAACGGCGTGCGCAAAAAAAAACATTCTCACTTTTCTCTAAAAAGAAGTACGGCCGCGAGAGCTTGCGAAACAAATTTATCCCGTTCTTTCTTTGTTTCTCCGACGACTCGTCAGCCCCCGCTCTGTTTACATCGCGGTCTGTCAAGCCAGCTGTCTCCCACGTGCCTCACTGTTTTGCAGTCGCGACACCCGGCGAAACCCAAACAACTGTCGCCGCAGTTTCGCGACGGGCACCGAGGCGGGCATCGCTCCCTTGCCTCGAGGGATATAGTACACCGTGTGTGGGACAGACCGAGCGACCGGATAAGTGACGTTGCGCAAAATGCGCTTCGGTATGTCACCCGAGAATTCACTGTCGCAACAACACCGCGGACGAAACGGCAGCACCAAACACACACGCCATGTGGGGCCACTGCCCCGGCGCCTCTCGCACGGCTGTGAGGAATGCGAGTGACAATGTCATCACTGCGACGCAGTGGCGCGTTCGCTATTCTTTTTACGGCGAAAGCCTGTAATGCCTCATACTGAGGTGACCAAGGAATGTTAGCAAGTGTGTCCACGTTTCGCGCGTCACTACTTAAAAAAGAACTGTCGAGGGTGGAAATCGAACCAGGGCCTTTGGCATTTGAAGTGGAGGTGCTACCACTCCGCCACGAAGGCTCAGCGTTTGGGCATGAATAAAGGCGCATCTAGTGAATGCGCGGGCTTCATAAATGAAACAAAAGGAACAAAAATAAAACAAAAATAAGAAAGCAACGACACAAAAACTAAAAAATAAAAAAACAAACAGTGCGCCAGGAAGCGCTTTCGCCTTGCAGCACTTTAAGAGCCGAAGTGGCCCCCGAATTTTTTTTGTTCATTTTTTCTTTCTAATCCGTTCCCTTCCCCGCGCCGCTCTGATCCCCACGTATACGACACTTCCACGGGAACCCACACCTCGCGAATGAGGAACTCTGCGGTGCAGTAAATCATTCGCGCGATCGCCGATATCTGCGTCGTTTCTCCGTCTGCTGCGCAGATATGTATGCGCTAACCTTTAGAGCAATTAGCGCCACTTGACGCGTGTCGGCACGCCTACGTAACTGTTTCGGCCGCCTATATACGTATGTACAAGGGCGTTCGATTCGTCGCCCTTCACCGCGTCCGAACGATCTCGCCGATACGCCTGCGGCCCACGGCCGGCCACGCTTCGTTCTAGACGCGCTACCGCTACTCCCCTTCATTCTGCGTACCACATGTTTTTGTTTTCCTCTCTCAATATTGTCGTTTCACTGCTGTTGCGGCCTCGCATTTTCGTTCTACTAAAGTCTAAGCTTCCATTTCTTTTGTTTTCTGAAATACTTAAACAATTCCTCCATGGGACATTTCGGGCAGAGCGAACGAATAAACGCGTATTTTTGGAAAGCAAATGCAAAAAGTGCAATAGCCCGTGCGACCCCAACCAGCCGCGGATGGCACCGCGCGGAGGCAACATCGGCACCACGGCCCCACTGTACCACGGTGGAGCACGCCACATCGGGGTCAACGCCCCCTCCACACAACTGAGCAAGTTTTCTTCCCACAGGCTGCGAAAGTTTTACACGCAGTTTCGTTCCCCATTTTATCCAAAGCCTGCTAAAACTGACCGACCACCAGATCCCGCATAATGCGCCGATGGCGAACCTAAGCGACGAAAGCGTCATGACCGTGCACAGCGTCGACAGCACTCATCCACTCTGTTCGACAATACCTCCGCAAAGGTTCTTTGATTTCCATTATGGACATCATAACGTCATTCCCTGTACTTCACGGGCCATGTATTCGCTACTTTTCCTCCATGTTTTAGTTGCAATGCAACTAACACAACGTAGGCAGCTCTAGAACAAACCGGCGAACACCAGCCAATACCCCCCCCCCCCCCCCCTCAAAAAGCGCCCGCCAGGTAACGGAGTCGACGGACCGTCATGACGTCACAGTATTATACGTGGTTAATCCCCACGCACCTGCCAACCCCCTAGTAATGTCTCACACAAGTTCTTTATCTTCCTTCCTTGCACCAGAGGTGCCCCGCCAGAGGCGGTTTGTTTAACTTGAAGACTGAAGCTTTTCTTCGCACCAGGGGTGCCCCGTCAGAGACGGTCTTGCGACGAGATACGATGCAGGGATGAAGGGAATACTTGAAGTTTATGTACAGATATTTACAATCACATACAAGTTAAGGCACTGGAGACATATTAAGCGGCAAAAAGACAAACAAAAAAAAGGTGGAACTGGCTAACACTAGGGGAGGCCCCTACACGGCATAGCCGAAGATGCATAGCACCTGACCTTAGCCCAGAACCCTTTTTCCGGCTCCGGGGCCCGGTTTTAAAGCCCGTAAGGCCCGGCCCACATTTGGTAGCCACCAATCATGCTACACTCTTCATACGATTGGCTCATCGAGAGCATGGCCAGCCCTCTAGCCTCCGTAGGGCAAAACACCCTCTCCATTGCAAAAAAAAAAAAACAAAAAAAACAAACACAAACGCACAGTCGTGCCAGCATGTGCGGGGTAGAACATTCTATCCCTCCAAAATAAAAGTAAAAATAAACACAAAACACACTCGTGCGAGCACGTGCTGTCGGTTTCCCCAAGGACCCTCGACTTTGGCGTCGTCCCGGATTAAGGGATTATCGGGCTTAAACGCGTAGTTACCGCTGTAACTGCCACTGCGAGCTCGGACCTGCATTCCAAGGCGACTTAGCCTTCCCAAGGCTGTTTAGTCGGCGCCTCTCCGGTACCCGTAGCGTCACCCAACTCGGGCCTTCCTGCTCGCGGCTAGACGCGCTGTCGCCGGCTATTCCTCATCTCTTTTGCCCCCTCGTCAACGGCGCCCTGACGCCGTTCCGTCCGGCAGTGCTTAATCCTCTCAGGAATCCTGCAGACTTTTCGAACGAGACGTTCGTCACGAGCTTGTGTCGCATATCTGGTGTCCGCCAAGACGAGGGGATTAAGACAAGGGGGGGTCGACGTGTGGCGGCCCTTCAGCCACATAGCTTTCACCGCTCTTTTGCCTAGCCGGCGCGAATCAGCCCCAAAGGGCGATGGACGCCCGAGCGGCCCGGCGCCTGCGCGCGCGCGCGCGCGCATCTTTCCAAGAAATGTCATTCTTCCCTTCGAGCGCACCCCACCGTCCCGTCCCGTCCCGTCGAGGGGGGGGGGGGGGGGGGGGTCCATTGAAATTGGCAGCGGCGGGGTACTGAGAAAGAATTAGCGGTAGTAATGATCCCGCACGCACTACCGATCCCTTACACCCCTGACCTCAACTGCTGGAGGCCGGGCCTCCTCCGAGGGGCACTATCCGCTTCGTTCTTGAGCTGTAGCCGACTCGCGTGGTCTCCCATGATCCCACTAGCTGGACCACTGCCGCCGAAGCCACCCTCTGCCCGATTTTACGAAGTTCCCGATCTAACGAACAAATTTTGATTCCCCGGAAAGTGCCCATTGATTGCACTGTTCTCAATAACCCGAAATAACGAAACAAACGACCGCTAAACCCGAATTAAAACTTTTTCCAAAAATAATTGAGCAAAGAAAGGTGATTTCTCCCTTATTTTCCCAATATCTCGCAGCCTGTTGGTTTTGTTCTGACGGGGCTGCAAGCTGCGCCGCTGCACGGAACAAAGGACCCCGCAGTCAGCGGCGCTTCCCACCTTGGCTTTGAATCGGTTCTACCATGTGGCGCTTGCATGCACAAGCGATTTGGGCCGCTTTCGCGGACTTTCCAAACGCACAGGCGCGGGTTGTCGGCGAATGCGATGCCTCGGTTGCTTTTGGGTGACGCTAGGTTACAGTTTAAGATTTCAAAGGCCGGAGAAATGCCTTCCTCCATTTTGCGAATTTCCCGATTTAGCGAAATAATTCGTGGCTGCTCTTCACTTCGTTAAATCCAGCTTTAACTGTACTGTTCCTATTTATTAAAGCCCATCGGGTAATGAGGCAGCTTTTGATTACCCCTTTACAGTGGAATCCGATGCGCAATTAATATTGTGGCCGAATTTTCCTTCTGTCGCGTTGCTCTTGTTCCATTTCTCGGCAAAAACTGCGAGGACTAAAGAGTTGAGAGGCGAAGGCCGAGGACACTATGCCGTGACGACTTCCGGTGAATGTAACGTCACACCGTTCCCGTGGCTACATCGATATCCAAATTATACATCTTTCGGGGATCTCAAGTGTTAATGACGCTTAATTACACATCTTTCCATCTAATTTGACACAAATCCGGCGCTTTTCCGACCATTATGTGACAATTTTCACTACGCCGTGACGACTTCCGGTGGATGTGACGTCACATCGTTCCCGTGGCTATACCGACGTCCGCGTTATTTCGACGCAATTTTGACATTTTTTTTACTATAATTAATTAACCAATCACTCTACAGTCGTCAAACGTGGCTTCTAGGTTCATGTTTTCCTCCTCTATCTGAAGCAACCATTCGATTTCTCCTATCTTATTTAGTTCCCGAGTTATCACGCTGCCAAAGGTGTGACACCCTCTTCTACCGGACGACAGTATGGGGCCATTAAAGGCTGCCGCCTTAAAAAAGCAATACTGCCGCTGGGCGTTTCTCTGCGGCAACCGCAACGCAGTGACATGCAGCCGTCGCTCACAGTCGCAACCGAACTGATATCCGCTTCTGGCGTTTCGACCAATCAGGCGAGGCCGATTACGACGGTTTCGACTGTGACACAAACTCGGGAGTACGGACCCCCGACCGTTTTGCGCCGAACAGTCAACCAACTATAGCCTGAACCACACTTCTGGTCCAGCGCTTACATCGTCGCGTACATGGCCCCGAACGTCGTGGAAAGGGACGCGCGTGATCGCCACCCTTCCTGAACAATACAGTCGCTAATGTGGGCCTAAACAGAGCGTTGCATCCATGGCTATATGCACGAGCACGCGGATTCAGTGGAGGGGGTGCAGTGCCAGCAGTTCGCTTGCGCTCCCCTCTTAAATGGGTGCCAAATCTTGGAACGATGCAAGAGAGGCCACATTTGCATTTCTACGAACATCGAAGCTTGCGTCAACATCCCCCCCCAACACACAAAACAAATCGTTTGCATATCAGGTTGATACAGGGCTCAGAGGCCCTTCTATTTCCACATAAAAAAAAATTCTCTCACTAAATGGTTTGTGCAGGCCTAAACAAACCCAACTGAATTCTGCAGTGTGGAACACCTACTGTTAGTCTGCTGCAGTCATGTCCAAAGTTTTGCACAAACAACCATAATGGTTGGAAATAGAGACACCAAAGTGCCAAGATTTGTCAAATAGTCGTCCGAGCAATGACCTCGCGCCTCAACCAATTGTAATTGGGAGAATCAGAGAGGGCAGATAGCCATAGTCTTTACTAAAATGTTGCTGTTGCAATAGACCAGAATTCCTGCAAGAGAGCAAGAGTTTAGGGCCAGTCCTCACCTTCTTTGATGCTGGCCACAAGTGCTTGAAGCACACACTGTCTTTGTTACGATATATATATATATATATATATCCTCAGGGATACACATGAAAACAAAAATCCACAATACAAGGTTATTAACAATATATTCACATGCCTATAGTGAAGGACGTGCCACACACCTCATTCTTTGAGAAACATTAATTGCTGTGTTTACTGGCTGACAAAAAAAAGCACTGCAGTTGCAATATGAACAGTGCTAAAGTCGCCTGAAACAAACAAACCACTGCTACCAGTAGCACTCCCTCAGAAAAAATTCTAGGTACACAGCTGCGCACAATTCTAGGTACACAACTGTGCCCATAATGCCTGAAAAAGTCAAGGTAAGGCTTGGTTTGGTTTATTGGGATTTAACGCCCCAAAGCGACTCAGGCTATGAGGGACGCCGTAGTGAAGGGCTCCGGAAATTTCGACCACCTCGGGTTCTTTAACGGGCACTGACATCGCACAATACAAGGGCCTCTGGAATTTTGCCTCCATCGAAATGCGACCACCAAAGCCGAGATCGAACCCGTGCCTTTCGGGTCAGCAGCCGAGCACCATAACCACTGAGCAACCGCGGCGGCTTTAAGGTAGTGCTTCATACATGAAGTGTGCATTAACAGCACCAATATATCTGGTTGCTAGAAGCACATATGCGTGTGTCCCCTACTCACCCTGTTTTGTGTCCTGTAGTAGCATCCAAGGAGCACATACAAGGTAACCAACCTCAGCACACAAAACTCTTCAAAAAAAATTCGGATTTTATTCCCTCACCATTGCCTTCAGTCTGGATGAAATGATTTACATTCCGCCATCCAAGTACCTTTGTTCCAACTTTTAACAAGATACTCCCAGTAAAACGATATCTGGTGTTCCCTTAGTTGGACCCGGCCTTCTTTAACGACACATCCTATCATCTTACTAGTCAGTGCACCAGGGACAACCTGAGGAGCATTTGCGATTAACTGGTAAAGGTTGCTGCAATAGTGGATACCCTGCTCATAGCCTGTGATTTCGCTCCCATGAATAAGCAGTTGGAAGTCAGCACATGTGGTGTTGTCTTCATTTTCTTTGCTCTCCTATCCTCATCTTGTTTGCACAGTTTTAACTTCCCTTGACATAAACCAACTAGCCCGCAAAAATGTTTTCCTATACCAAAAATTCTTCGGAGTGTAATTGTCTTACACCGAGGTTCCACAGAGAAATTGCTTTTATGAAATTTTATTCCAGGTCTCACGCATGCTCCAGCTCACAGTGAAGACTAGTAGCATAATGAACAACCCATACTACTACTACTACTGCTTGTAGTGCTGCTTACCTAAGGCACTGCTAAAGCTTTTTTTTCCTCCAAATTTGAGAACTACAACAAAATTGACATACCTGTGTGCTGTTTCAGTTTCACCAGTTTCACCAGTTAGGAACAGGCAGGCCTGGAGAAGCTATTCCATTCAATGAACTAGTTAACTATACAATAAATCCAACAAGCACAGTTAGCTGAGGTCAATGAAAGGGGCTCCTTGTGCAGCAAAATTACTGCACATATTTTACAGCTACCCTGTTGTGTATTCGCTGTATGCCTAGAGCCTTTTATATTATGATAGGTAATTGATAGGCTTCAATCTAAAATGTGCTGGCCAGCAGACATGCAGTCTGAAGAGAACACTGACAGGTGCAGATTCCCAACAGGAACAGGCAAGCAGATCCGCTCCTCGCTAACACACAAGAAACTCTGTTCAGTTTCTTGATATACTCTCTGTGGTGAACACAGGTCCAGTGTAACATTGCAAGCATCCCAGAACAGCTTTAATGTGCTGGTGCTGTAAACCATTTGAATAGATTGCTGGAAACTGCACCAACAAAGGTCACATAAGCCAACACTTTTTATAGTGAATAGTGCAATCTGCAGAGTTCGGACTGTCTTTGCTGCCAAAGGGCACAAGGACCCAAATGGTGGCACTGCTCAGTACATATTTTGTGCATATGGGATGAATGCTGCCAGTTGATCCTTGACATCGTAAGTCACACCAGAGTGATAGTGGGCCTTTATTTACTTACTCTACGACCCGGATGGACTGGTTGACCAAGACATGCACTTAGCTGAATCTCTCTACAGCACAACATTTAGGACAAAGCGAGCTCGCCAAAAATTGTAAGGACTGTTTGTGGACGAAGGTGGCAGGTACGCAGGTACCGAGACGGAACCGTGTTGCCCCCTTCCAGTACAAAAAAAGCAAACATTAGCGCCAATGGGCAGGTGCAGGTCCTCAGCCTGTATTTCCTACTTATCCTGCCGCCCTTCCGTGCATGAGTTGATAGACAAAAGGAAGACTATCATTTTAACCTTTTTTAACCTCCAATATCTCTGGTGCTGCATATGCCAGAGAGGAAATATTTGTGGAAGGATGACGATTTAATAGCAATCAGACTCGCTTTTCCTGCTCCCAGTGCTGACCGTTTCAGGGACCCTTTAAGGTACCCAACAGTGACACTGGTTACTCCTTGTCTCAGAGATGGACAAAAATGTGCAAGATCTGACACATCACTTGGTAAATGGCGTGTCATTAAGCAATATGACTTCCTATGGGAATATTATATGTCAATGATGGCTCAGTGGTTATGGTGCTCGGCAGCTGATCCGAAAGACGCGGGTTCGATCCCGGCCGCGGCGGTCGAATTTCGATGGAGGCGAAATTCTAGAGGCCCGTGTACTGTGCGACGTCAGTGAACGTTAAAGAACCCCAGGTGGTCGAAAATTCCGGAGCCCTTCACTACGACGTCTCTCATAGGCTGTGTCGCTTTGGAATGTTAAACCCGTTAAACCAGCCAATATCACTGGAGAAAACAATATGCCGCTCGCAAGCAAAGTTGACGGCGGTGGACCAAGGGAGTGTCAGGTCACCGGCGTTCTCAACGCACTACTCATGCAGCGACTTCATATCCGTACATGCGTCCACCCATACAACAGACGGTGCACTGACGAAGGTAGCGCCCGGCAGGCCATCGGGAGAGACGCCACATCCCAGCGTCAGCGGCCGGCCGGCACCACCACCCCGACACGGCCGGCCGCACACTCTTCCCGAGTCGACGAACTGTCGACGTCCCCAGCGCTGGCGAGCCCGCGCACACTTCCTCGTCGACCTTATCGCTTGACCAGCGGCGGCCAGCGCGGAAAAAACGGCCAGCTGCTTGCTTCGCCCTTTCCCTTCCTCCTCTTTTCCCTGCCACTTCCGCTTCTGCTGTCGTGAGTCGCTCAAGCACCTCCGCACGACACGAGACTGCGGATCACCTGTGCGCCGCACCGGCTGTCAAGACGCGGCTGAAACCGCCTCCGCCCACACGCTCGACCTTCCAAACTCGCCTCGGGCGCACCGGGCCGCGCGAACGCTGTGGTGTCGAAATGCGGCGTCGAGGGCGAACAAACAACCCCACTCGAGTCAACACTGCCCTGGCGCGTTAGTAACTTAGCGTCACAAACCGCGGCACTTGTGCCGAGGAGGCAGACGACGACGAAAACCGCTGCTGGCGCGGCCTAAAAGGCAACGGCCCACTTTTTGCAGTAGCTGCTGGCGTGACGGCCGACGAAAATCACGACGACGCCCGCGTGTGAATCACTCCGCCTGTTTTCCGTCTAAACAGCCAGGCTCGGTCGTCGCATTTGCAATGCACTTATTCAGATTCCGACGCTCGCGCCGTCGCGTCGTCGGAACGTGATGTGGGTTCGCGCGCGAGGGTACTCGGGGGCGGGCGTCAAATAAATGCGCCAACGAAAAACGAAGCTCGCAGGGTGAAACAAAGCCACGAACACGTCCCCAGCATGCGCCAACATGCAGAGCTCCCAGCCCGCGCGGCTAAAAGTTGCACACGTATCTCGCACCCACAATAGCAGCACTACAAGTGTAGGCGAAAAACAACACAAACACACGTGAACCTGAGAACAAATAAAGGGGTGGGAAGGAGAGGGGACTCGCGGGGCAGGCAACGCAGACCTAAAGCGCGCCCTGATAGGTCTGCATTGTTCCCGAGGTAGCTCCTTTTGTTGCCTAACGCACGCAGGGCGCTCCGCGCGCGCTGGGCACGGAGTCGAAACGCAATGACCTGTGTCCATATGACCCCGCCGACGAGGTAGAGGGTTTATCCTCCGCTCCCGATCACGGCACCTCGACGGCGCTAGGTGATTGCCCGTCCGGTCCCTGGCTTTGGCACGGAGAGCAATGTCATGCAGCGCGTCGTTCAGTCGAGGCTCGCTTGCTTCCCTTCGCGCAATAAATCCTCCGACAGTCGGCCTCGAACCTCGGGCGCGAAAAAAGCGAAATCGGCCGCAAGGAACTGCACGCCAATGCGTGTTTCCAAGAGAGCCAAAAAAAAAACCGTCGTGGTCTAGGAAGAATATCCGCGCTTCACGCACGCAGCGAGTACTTTCCTATTCTTTTTTTCGTTATCGCCTTGATCGCTTATTTCAAAAGCGTGCTCATGCCACCAGAAAAAAAAAAAAGAAAAAGTAGTCTTTGCTGGCAGTGTTCCCAGTGGAACGCAACCAATCGCGGAGGAAATGGAAATCACTCCGCAGAGGCTTCTTCAGCTGCCCCTCGCGTCGCCGCCCGCCAGTCTGGCAGCCGATAGACCACGGCCGCTCGCCAGCGCTCGTTCGACTGGTTTACGAGCAGTATTCTTTCGCGATCTCCGCTGTACACACGGGGGCCACAATCTTCAAAACGGAGGCCGAGCGGCCTGCTGTGGTCAAACACAAACCGGTTAACACGGAGACAGTCTTTGTTCAAACAAAATCTGAACACTTTCTGTAGCTTTTAGAGATTTTTTTTTTTTTTGTTGTTGTTGTCCACAGCCATCCTGCACATCATCGCCGCACAGCGGATCGTAACAGCGGAGGGGAAGAAGACGATATCAAATAAAAAAGAAAGGTAGCACGCGCACAGACAACCATCGACGCCCCATCACCTGTTCCCTCAATTCGGACCGCAGGAAGACGCGTTTTGGGGGCATGAGGCAGTCGCACTTACCCTTGTTGCTGTCAGGTATCCGACACTGTCCAGGTACGGCGGTTAGGAAACACCCACGACGACATCAGGCATTTCGGACGGCTCTCGAGCACTTTGAAAGCTGACAAACACCACACACAAGCGATCACCGAGTAACCAGCGAGCGCGGCTCAGCCGACAGCGTTATGCGGTCCGTCCGCAACTTTCTCGGCGACCATCGCTAACGAAGTAGTCCTAAGTGACGACGTTCCGAATAGGCGGTTGCAGAATATAAGTGAATTTCAGAAGCACCATTAATGTGAAATGATGCGTTTTCGGCGATTTAACAGCGTGATGATGCAAACACAGAACTAATGCACGCCTGTAAACAAAGCGCTCTGTGACGTTCACTTTGTGTCACTCCGCCGTCTGAAACAAGCCTGGATTGGCACGACTAGGCAGCGTTTGGATTCGAGTTTGGCTTTTTCAAGTTTTTGTTTCTCGCAAGTAAGAAACTCTATGCTCGCAAGGGTCGATAAGATAGAAAATGTATTCAGACGCATAATATTTTTCGAAGAACATTCACCTTTATTTCATTAATGTTTAAAAATGAAGAAACAATTTTGTAAGCTACTTCTAATGCGCTGTAGTTAAAATAATTATAGCTGTAGCGGAAAGCTAACGTGACGCGTCACGCGTCGTCTGCTACTGTGTGAGCATCGTTGTTTCGCCGTTGACACCTTTCTAGCCTTTAGAGAATTACTGAAATATTTTCCCATGAAGCGTTTAAAAAAAACTTTAATTTGCTGTAATGGTTAGAGAATTGAAAAGAAAACAATGTTTCAGAGGCATGATTACGCAGCCCCTGAGTTAACAGCCATACACTGAACCCCGCGACCAGTGAAACCTACAGACGGTTGTACCGTACACATTTGCGTATGAATGCGAAAGCAACACTAGTCCTATTACGAGAAAAGCCGGCGGCGCATGTGTGTGTACTCGCAAATGGTGCAGAAAATCCCAGCGATGGCAAGAAAGAAAGGGTTACGTCATCAAGCGGCCGTTTGACGCATACGGCGCCAGTTTTTGCGACATCCGTACCAAAATTTTGACGCAACCGTCTGTCGCACAGTGTTCCGGGTGGTGTCAAACGATTTCTCGTTGCATATAGCTTACATCTGCTAGTCAAGTTGGTGGCCAGCTTGCAATAGGGATTCGAACTGACGATATATGCACCTTCTGTTGTGTGTCTTTTGTATCAAAACTGTGATGCAACCGTTCCTCACACAGCCTTCCGGGTGGTGTCAAACATCGTGCACACCGAAATGGTGTGCCCGCGGCACACCATTTCGTCCCTCGATTTCATTGCGGCCGGTTGCGTGTATTGCATGTAAAAACATTACCCGTAAACAATGCACCCAGGGACAGTAATGTTTTCACATTCCCGCACGTAAGCAGTCTCAAGTTCTCTGTCAATTTTTTTATTTTTATTTTTTCAGAATTTAGCTTTGCCAATTACGCTGAAAGTTTCTGTTAGCGGTGATACTATTTGGCAGATGCTCCAAGCGTGAGGCAAGTGTCGCATGAAAATTTCAGGGGTGTAGTATGTCGTCCTGCTCCTGAAATGATGTTCAATGAAATTTCTTTATAATTTGTCATGAGCTCTTCAAATGACGCTGGTGCACGACGACCGCAGAGGAAGTAACCATGCATCTATTTTTCCCATGTGTACCGCGTACGAGGTTTGTGCTTATGGCAGCCTTTCTCGGGTTGAATGGGCCTAGAAATGACACCGCTATTCCTTTTTTTTTTGCATCTGCGGTATTTCTATAGTACATCTGGACGCGCTTTCGCAGCCAAGGAATATTCAATACAAATAATAAGCACTCAAATAGGAATAATTAAGACTCAAAATTATAAGTGGAACTAAATGCTGTGTAGTGGAATCAGCTGCTTACTGTAAGTTATGATACCGAAACTATACATAACTATACATACCGAAAGGATACATAATTTTTATTGCATGTATTCTTTTGTTTATAATTATGCTAAGGAATTAGTATATTTTGAAGTTCAGAATGGCGCAAAAGACACACACAGGAAAAAAGGGAATGACTCTTTGTGTCATCCCCTTTTTTCCTGTGTGTGTCTTTTGCGCCATTCTGAACTTCAATCATGAACCAACTAGCCCCAAAGCAAGTTCTTCTGCAACGCATTAGTATATTTTAATGGCCATGTGGAGTTTGACTGCACCTAGCGAATAATTTTTCCTTCCCATGAAGTTTAGATTTGGGTTTCAGCCAACAGCCAAATGGTGGCTACGACGTCACAAGCAGGTTAAGGTCATGTGATAAGAAAACAGCGATTGTATCCAAGGGCGTCCGCAGAATTTTTTGCAGGGGGGGGCCCCATTGGTTGTTGGCGCCGGAGGGGGGGGGGGCTATATTCGTAGCAAAAAGGCACTATTTGCGGAGTAAATTTATTTATTTATATATAAATAAAAAAAATAAGTAAAATACGCACATGAAAGAAAAATTACAAACAGCAAATTAAAGCGCGGCTAGGAGAGATACATTAAAGTTGATCAACGAAAAAACAATTAAAATTAATAAAAAATACAAAAAGATACTATCACTTCGTGGAGAAGAGCGCTCAGTCTTGCTGCATACGGGTTCTCGACTGACCCGGATTGATGACCAGCACACAGCACAATATGTTCACAAACACGAAACTACAGTCACTCAGTCAGTCTTCCTTGAACAGCAACTGTAGGCGCCTCGGATTTTTCTGGGCGAATTGTGTAATTACACGGGTGATAAATTCATTTCTGTGCTTCACTACACGCTCTCGGTGCATACTCATCATACACATTGAATGGAAAAACGGTTGAACGCGTACGTTGAAAACAAAAGACAACTATATATACAACAAAAACTTCTTTACAAGATAAATGCACGCTCGCCGCTTCATACACCTCGCTCCATCTTGCTCGCGCATCCGCACAGTCGAGCAACCGCACACACACTGCTCGCCGCTCGTCGTTTTCTCGTCCGCTGTCTTGGTTGTTCTGACCTTCGTTGACAACCGGCCACTAAAAACACCGAAGCACAAACACAGAGGCGCGCACACGTGCAAGGGCTTACTTGCCGCAATATCCCCGGATGCGCACTTTGGGGGGTGAAAGGAACGCCGCGCGACTTCCGAGGGGAAGGAACACTCGCCACTCCGGTCGGAAAATTTGTTGTTGTGTTTTTATGGGGTTCAGAGCCCCAAAACGCATCAGGCTATGAGGGACGGAGTAGTACAGAGTTCCGGATAATGTCGACCACCTGGGTCTGGGTCTTTTTACCGTGCACTGACACGCACAGTACATGGGCGCTGTTGTGATTTGAGACCCAGCCAGAGGTTACAGGCGAGCCAGGCAGGCGCCATCGGTCTGCGTTGACCAAAGGCGCTGGTTTTCGGAGAAGACGCAAGAAACGCTGGTGTGGGGGCGCCTCTGGAGACTGCGTCGCCGTGAACAAAAGCAGCTAATCCCCTTTGCCGAAGATTCTGAAAGCGGCGCTTCTACCGAACTGCGCTCTCCCGTGGATCGGAGGAGACAGCGAGCGGCGGCTGCGGCGCCAACCCACCGCCCGCTTGACCCTGAGCAGCCCGACAAAGCGGGGGTGGATACGGCTGATTTGTCCTTCCCTCCTGAAGAATTCATCGGTGGCCGGCGTACGAACGTATCCTGATTATAGCGAGCGACGAAGGCGAAAACAAGATGCTCTGTGCACTGTCTGCCTCCGTGCCGCTATCTCTCTAGAGATCAAAGAAACAGACACCGATCGTTAAGAAGGCTCAAACACATGCTCGCCGGTGCCGCTGTATGTCTGCAACAGGTCGCCTTTTAGTAGAGCTAACGATGGCGTGGTTTGAAAACGGCGGAACGACGCCCGCCCGGACGCGGCATTTCGCAGATGTGACCCAAAGCGTGGAAGCGGGGCTGCTTTTACCCTTTTGGCTGAGCGCACCACCGCCCCTGGCGTGCGGCCATCACTCACGGTTAGAGTGAGTGATTTTCCAGGGGGGTGCAGCCGCCCCCCCTTGCCCCCCCTTCCGGACGCCCATGATTGTATCTGCTTTTGATTGCCTCGCATTGTCTCAGCCAACTTGTGACGTCATATTTATCGTTCAACTGCCGTAACCGAAACTAGATTGGAAATACGTTATACATCGTTTACGGGGCATCGGCTAATTCCACACTGTGATCCATGTTTACTGATATGTCTGACGCATTATTTTAGATAAAAACAAAGGCGCAAAAGAAGGGAGTTGATCGAAGAGGCCGTATTGCTCGCTGGTCTGTTGTGTTACAGTTTAGCCTGTAAGTTTTGCACAGCGCCAGATAGAACCATAATTCAGTTTGAAAAACGCGCAGGAGTGTTTGGGATATTCACATAAATATAATACAAATGAAAAATATCATAATATGAAAAAAATTTAATTTCAAGGGTGGCGTCATACCTTAATTTCCGCGCCTATTCAACTCGTCCACTTTGAATGATGACGCAGAATGGGGAGCTTCTGAACATGTACTCTTTCCAATATGTCGAAAAAGAAAGTAAAGTTCTTCAGTTTCTGATACTGTTTTGTTTTATCAGCCGCATACGGGAGTATTATTAGGGAGCGAAACTTGTCAACACGGAGTGATTGCGGCGATCATGGCGTCCAAGGTAACGTCGATCCTTGCCTCGTGCCGACGGAGCTGCAGCAATTAAGAGCGAAGTCCTCACGAATACGCAGCATCGAAACTTGAGTTTATAGCGTAGTCTGAAGAGATGGTGTGTATTGGCCTGATTTTAGTTCGGACAGAGACTGCTGTCGTCAAGCCCAAACTTCCGACACGTGCCCGTCTGTAATTTTCATTTCCGCTGATTCCTAGGAGATTCATTGCTTTACGAACCTCTCTGAAGGTACCGAGTGTAGCGGATCGAGATTTCTCCAAGGCGGCCCGGTTACTACACTAACTGCACTGCAGGGTCTCCCGAAGCACTCCAGTGCGCTTCGGGCAAGCAATTCGTGTATTTTTTATGCGAAGCATACTAGCCGCACAACCGAGCTCTTCCTTGCTGCGCCGCGCGCGGCCGCGTAGCTACCACTTGACCTACATCGGCGCACCACGTGATATGACGTCACAACAACTGTGAAAGCTGGGGCTCAACTCGTGCGCTCGCTTGCGGACGCGCAGCCTCCGCCGGCGGCCTATGCTTCGCATCCTAGGCTTAACCATAAGCTAAGCCAGGCAATTTTTTACTGGTCGTAAAGTTTTCCACGAAGAGTACTTAATAAATTAAACCAATATTTTTTCTCGCTGCATATCATTTTTTATTTAAATCATTAAAAAGAGAGCTCTGATGTCGCAGTAAAAAAAAACCATTGGAACCATTGCAATTGGATTTCCAACTGGTTCCAACTGGTCCCGTCTGGACCAGTTCAGTTTTCAACTGGTTCCAATTGGATGGTGGTCCAAATGGACTATCCAATTGGACCAGTTGCGTTTCCAATTGGTGAGACCAGTTGGTCTTACCCATCTCACCCATTGCATCCAATTGGTCCGCCCAACTGCATCCAATTTATTCAATGAATGTTTGGATATTTGACAAACAAAGGTAGAACTAATATGGTTCTTACAATAAGAGCTACAAGCAGCTTAACCTACTAAACTGCACTCATCATCAACACCACCACTGCAGCTGAAATGAAATAAGTGCACTTAGTGGGCAAGCGCCACTGGCCCCAGCATGAAATTTGGTATATAAGCTGGAGCAGAAGTGTGTTCTCTGGATGCACATGTTGAGCTAATGTATGCTACTGGTGCCTGAATGTGCGGTGTTGCTTGTGTGTGATGTATGGTGTCTGTTGGCTTTAAATTTGATTTCGATAAAATCATGTTAATTTCAATTCCGTAGAAAAATGTTGATTGTCACTAGGCACAGTGTCTCCCTGCAGTCCTCATCATAAGGTTTCCTTTTGCACATTTTAATATGTTAAGTGGTAGAAATATTTATCCAAGATCCTAGAGCATATTATTCAGAAACATTTAGCTACCGTCCTCAATGAACATAACATATTTTGTGAATATTTTATGGTTGAAATAACTTCCTGGCCTAATGGGTCCAACTGGCTAGTCCAGTTGGAACCAATTGGTTCCAATTAGGAAATCCAATTGGAACCAATGGAAATGTCCAGTTAGTTTCAATTGGAATGTCCAGTTGGTTCCAATGTTGTTGTTTTTTTTTTTACGGGGGTACTGCGGTAAAGCAACATTGTAAAGAAGTATATGGACCAAAATTTTTGCTTGAATGTTTTCTTCTTTCGAATGATGCGTTACACATTAGAATACATGGATCGCCGGGTGTGGTATCCGTCTACAACCGCTAAATAATTTAGTCTAAATTCTCCTTGGCGCCGTTTCGATTTCATCAACCAAACGATGGCTGTGATGTACATATGTCACCCAAGGCACGAAGAAAACAGCAATATAACTGCTGATACGTCGTCTTTGTCATCACAACTTTTGAAGCAGGCTGGTTTAAGTCCTGCAGCGAATTAAAGTTTTTTTTTCGTGCATTACGGGGCCTCAGTGTGAACTATACGTACACGCCACATCCATCGTTCGAATGACGCAGATGAGAGAGGAAATTCGATTATAAATTACTCGGCAGTCGCCCGCGACTATCACGCGGTGATGAAAACACGCAACTAAAATTAGGCGTCTGTTGTCCTTGAAAATTTGTCTAAATAAATTTTTTACGCACACCATCCTGAAGTGACGTTTACCTAAGGCAACGAAAGAGTTAATCCCTCCAAGCATCTCGACGAAAGTGCTGCCATCTCTCCCTGCCCGAATGAAAGGTTTTCTGCATTTCATTTGTAGCCGCGGAGGGTCACTGTGATCATCTAGAACTAGAACTTTAGGCGCGCTTTCAGGCTGTTACTTCCAGAAAACAGCACACTTTAACCGAGAAACACATATTTAATAAAATATTATTGCTCTGTTTGCTTTTTTTGCTAAAATATTCTGCCTTCAACGTCAAACAGCAGTGAAGTGTACAGCTCTTGGAGGAAGGAATTTTTTCCTTCCTCCATGGTACAGCTGTAACAAGTGCTTCTGTCACCTGTCAACTATAATAAAAATTATTAATGCTATATTTTGGGAATTTAATAAAATTTAGCATGGTACTCTTCCGTCATAGATGACGCGAAAGACAATGAATGTTCATTTTTTAGCCAATTTTCTTAATCAAAGGTGGTAGGCGAATTTCCATAACGTAGGTCTGCTCCGAGTGGTCTGAGAAGGTTTTTTCTTTTTTTTTTTTCCCCCGTCACTCTGCAGCGAGAATCCGAGAAAACGCGTCGGGCGCAATCAGTGCAATCGCTCAGGTGCCCCGATGGTGTGGGCCTAGCAGACGACGAAGCATCGACGAAGGCGAGCTCTCAATGGAAGTACACATTCCAGATTATTTCGAGCGTTTACTATATTCGCAATAACAACGTTAGCAGTTATATAGTGAACGTGTAGACTCGTAGAACAGCACGAAGATGATAGCTGGGAGGTTGATTTTGCTGTCGGTTCTTGCTGTGAGCTTCTCGAGTTGTACAGCAATGTCATACCGTTTAAAAGAAGCTATTCCAATCCTCGTAATTTCTGAAAATTTTTAATTCCATTGCTATTATGAAATTTTTTTCATTCTCTATGTCTGCCTTGTTGACACTGAAACTTCTATAAACATTGATTTTAACAGCGTTTGAGAAAACTGCAAATATATAGCGGCCTCCGTAATTCCGTCGTTCTTCACTGCGTTCCGCTGTTCTTCACAGAATTCTAATCGAGAACTAGACATCCACCAGGCCTGTTGAGTTGCCTCTGATAGCGCTTCTCCGTAAACAGAATTCGCTTTTTTTTTAATGTTTCCTGACGTAGGCATGAAAAACAAACAAACAAACATTTACGGATAAAGGTTTACGGTTTATATGGGGTTTAACATCCCAAAGCGACTCAGACTACATGAGGGACGCCGCAGTGAAGAGCTCCGGAAATTTCGACCACCTGGGGTTCTTTTACGTGCACTGACATCGCATAGTACACGGGCCTCTGAAATTTCACCTTCATCGAAATTCGACCGCCGCAGCCGGGATCGAACCCGCGTCTTTCGGGTCATCAGCCGAGCGCCGTAAACAACTGAGCCACCGCGAATAAAAACGCCGTTTCGTCTCTGTCATTTTCACATTATTTAAACAAGGTGTTTTACTTACATCTGAAGTTACATTTTACCGGAGCACGTTACAGACGCATCGTCTGACTCTACTGAAATGTGCTATGCGCATAAAATGCGCATCCAAGAAAATAAACTGCTTTAAAACTACAAGCTGTTGCAGCTGAAAGCCCCATTACATTTCTAACTAGTGCTATTAAAGGTGCACGGCCTAGGGTACAAACTGAAAAGAGCTGGCAAAATAGACAAATGCAAGATAAGTCATTTGGTCTTCAGCATTTTATCATAGTTATTTTCCCAAGTTTTATTTGGACTATTTACGGTGAAGTGGTCAAGATTAGCCGGTTTCAAATATTTAAAAACACACATATATGAGCGAACTCACAAAGCGCGCCTTGATTGCGTTTTTGCTTTCATATCTTTTCGTGTTGCCTTTTGAATCATCCAAGTCAAGCACGTGCTCTCGGAGAGCGCATGGGCGAAGGTAAAGGAGTCATGTGCGGAAGCTAGCACCCCCGAAGGTCTTTTTATAGCCCTTTCATGAGAAAGCTAATGGCTTTTATTTTCAGGTTCTTATCATCAATTATTTACGACTTTCGCTCACACACAGCGCTCATGCCCAAGATTTTCCTTCGTCTTCTTGCGTGAAGGTCATAGGCGTGCTTGTACCAAATAACCTAAGATTTCAAGGCGGCTTTTGAGGCTGAAACACTGCAAAAAATCTCGTTGTGACTGTGCAAACTTTCAGGGAGCCTGAGGGAATGTCGCGCTTCGTCATTGAACCTTGAAAGATCGTTGTTCGAGCTCGTTTAACTGCTGCTTGCCGGGTCGGGGTCCTCTTGCATTCCAAAACTATTATAAATTTCTTTTGTGCGTGTGAACGAGTGCAAAAGGCCTTTTTACTACTCCAGCCTTCGTCGGTCGAGTCCTTTACGTATAGCCACCACGGCTAACGTTGGTGCACCTTGCAATCATGGGCGTCCGGAGGGGGGGGCAAGGGGGGGCGGCTGCACCCCCCTGGAAAATCACTCACTCGAACCGTGAGTGATGGCCGCACGCCAGGGGCGGTGGTGCGCTCAGCCAAAAGGGTAAAAGCAGCCCCGCTTCGACGCTTGGTCACATCTGCGAAATGCCGCGTCCGGGCGCGCGTCGTTCCGCCGTTTTCAAACCACGCCACCGCCAGCTCTGCTGAAGGACGGCCTGTTGCAGACATGCAGCGGCACCGGCGAGCATGTGTTTCGAGCCGTCTTGAGATGGGTGTCTGTTTCTTTGATCTCTAGAGAGATAGCGACACGGAGGCAGACAGTGCACAGGGCACAGGTCGCTCGCTATAATCATGATACGTTCGTACGCCGGCCACCGATGAATTCTTGAGGGGGGAAGGACAAATCAGCCGTGTCCACCCCCGCTTTGTCGGGCTGCTCAGGGGCAAGCGGGCGACGAGTTGGCGCCGCCGCCGCTCGCTGTCTCCTCCGATCCACGGGAGAGCTCAGTGCGGTAGAAGCGCCGCTTTCAGAACCTTCGGCAAAGGGGATTAGCTGCTTTTGTTCACGGCGACGCAGTCTCCAGAGGCGGCCCCACACCAGCGTTCCTTGCGTCTTCTCCGAAAACCAGCGCCTTTGGTCAACGCAGCCCGATGGCGCCTGCCTGGCTCGCCTGTCACCTCTGGCTGGGCCTCAAATCACAACAGCGCCCATGTACTGTGCGTGACAGTGCATGGTAAAGAGACCCAGGTGGTCGACATTATCCGAAACTCTGTACTACTCCGTCCCTTATAGCCTGAGTCGTTTTGGGGCTCTGAACCCCATAAAAGCACAAAAACAAATTTTCCGACCGAATTAGTTGCGGGCGTCCCTTCCCCTCGGAAGTCGCGCGGCGTTCCTTACACCCCAAAAGTGCGCATTCGTGGATATTGTGGCAAGTAAGCCCTTGCACATGTGCGCGCCTCTGTGTTTGTGCTTCGGTGTTTTTAGTGGCGGGTTGTCAACGAAGGTGAGAACAACCAAGACAGCGGACGAGAAAACGACGAGCGGCGAGCAGTGTGTGTGCGGTTGCTCGACTGTGCGGATGCGCGAGCAAGATGGAGCGAGGTGTATGAAGCTGCGAGCGTGCATTTATCTTGTAAATAAGTTTTCGTTGTATATAGTCATCTTTTGTTTTCAACGTACTCGTTCAACCATTTTTCCAATATATGATGACTGTGCACTGAGAGCGTGTAATGAAGCACAGAAATGAATTTATCACCCGTGTAACTACGCAATTCGCCCAGAAAAATCCGAGGCGCCTACAGTTGCTGTTCAAGGAAGACTGACTGAGAGACTGTAGTTGCGTGTTTGTGAACATATTGCGCTGTGTGCTGGTCATCAATTCGGGTGAGTCGAGAACCCGTATGCAGTAAGACTGAGCACTTCGAGTATTGATAGTATCTTTTTGCATTTTTATTAATTTTAATTGTTTCTTTGTTGATAAACTCCAATGTATCTCTACAATCCGCGCTTTAATTTGCTGCTTGTAATTTTCTTTCATGTGTGTATTTTACTTATTTTTTATTTATACATAAATAAATAAATTTACTCCGCAAATAGTGCCTTTTCGCTACGAATATACCCCCCCCCCCTCCGGCGCCAACAACCAATGGCCCCCCCCCCTGAAAAAAATTCTGCGGACGCCCTTGCTTGCAATATATGTAAGTACACTACACACACCGGTGGTTGGTTGGTTGGCCTCAAGTAGAATGGCACATACCCACTACGGGGGAGTGGCCAAGACACAGGCGGTGAACTGTTGGAATGATTAGAAGTTTTAGAGGAAAAGGAGAAGTAATAGGGTATAGGCTGACAGATTGGACGACACAACGAAAGGGGACCTGTTAGCAGGGAGATCGAAGATGGGACGACGGCTTTATGTGCAAATTTGAATGCAATATATGGAATGGTTCAATTTTGTATTGACTGAAAGAGAGACAGAAAAAGAAATAAAAAATAAAATAATAATAATAAATGAACTGTTTGATAATCATAAAAATGAAAACAAATAGAAAAATAAATAAATAAAATTAATATTAGCATGGCCGGGAGTCGCTAGGTATGCAAGTGCTGCATCTTTTTCCTCTTCCAAGTTCAATTGAATAGCACCTGCTAACCTGTCCTTACACCTATAGACGGCTACGTGTACAATTTACCTATTATATGTACGATAGGCACGAATTAAATTAAACTTACTTGGAGCTCGGACACAAAAATAGAAAACTATCAGCTGCTTCAAAGAAAATGCAGACGAGGACGTTCATTTACACTTCTGATAGGCGGTCTTCGTACCTCCGAAGTGAAATTAAGTCAGCTGCCCAGCGAGCACATAATATCTTGTAGATATCTACAAGACGCTTTTTGATACTTGCCTAGAAGACCTCTAGCCAAGATGTCCGGAAGCTGCCTTAGGAAAGATTTTTACGCCTTCAGCAGCTACGCAAGATGCTTACTAATGTTGTCTACAAGATACTCTGCAGAAGCCTAGAGGGCTTCCTCACAAGACGTTTTACGGCTTCAGCTATATGCTGCTGCGGTACAATATTGACATTTAAACAGGAAACACACAGCTATCTCCTCGTTTTGCTATTTTTGCGCTTCAGTTGCATATGCTTCTTATAATTCATGTGCGGCGAAAGTGTTGCCATGAAAATCTTACTAGGAAAACCTGGAATCATTTTTTTTTTTAAATAGAGATATAGGTTACATTTTTCGCGCATATCCCTATGAACGGTGAGCTCGGCATATTCGGCATCTTAATTATTTGCGTATCATTACACTCGTCCGTTCTACTGCTGTCGCTTCTGCAGGCGCGGAAACTTCGGTGGAGGTAAGCCGCAGTACACTGCAGGAACTTTCAAGGAAGGTGCGAAAGCTGCCTTTTCGGTCACCTTGGGTGCTTTTGGGGTGCAGTACCCCATATAGTTATGAAGGTATTTGTGACACCGTGCGATTGCTCAGCGTCCAGCTATTGATATTCTGAGAAATAATATTCGGTCTGAGCTGCTTTGCGGCATTAATGCCACTGCACCGAACTAGCATAGCCCTGAGCCTAGCCCGCGTGTATTTCGAAGCGCTATACATAATTTACATGTTAAAAACCTGCACTGTCCCTTCACAGAATTTAAGTGGTAACGAACACACGTTACGTGCGTATTGTTCTATGCATTTAAGCAATAGTTACGTCGCAAACCCGAATCCGTTAGATCTCAAATTTAATCTCAAAGAGACGCGAGCGCCACCTCTCGAACGGCGAGAGAACGGGCCCGTTCTGAAGACAGTTTACCAACTGCTAGCCTCAGAGATTCAGACCCGCACGGCCCAGATCTCACAACTCCATCCGCTGCACCATGCGTTGCACCGATACTGCACCATGCGTTGCACTGATACGCGAGGTGGCGCCTCCTGCTCTGCTGTGTACACTCAAAGAGATCGGAATCCACTCCGTGCGATTTCCAAAAGCTGCGCCACCAGCTCGGAGTACACTGCCGGCGTACCCTCTGGCTTCGGGCAGCTCCAGTGCGATGCTATCGAGGAGAAACGACCTTGGTCACGCGCCCGTCGCAACGCGCAGCTGAAATCGGGCCCTGCTGCGCGTATCCGCGGGTGCCGCTGGCGTAGCTGGGAAATGGTAGCCGCGATCTCGCAGCTGGAGGCGAGCCAGGCTGGACGGGTCCATCATCATCGCTCCTCTTCGAACAGATGATGCTCGGCTCCCCGCCGCTGTAGCTAGTGCCGCTGTAGCAGCCGTGATTGCTCCCGCGAGCGTGTCTCGTCGCCTACCTCTCTAGCGGGTGCGCATTCACTCCTTCGGACGACGGCGGCGCGATGATGTCCACCGAGAACGGCATCGACGACGAGCTGTCCGACTACTGGACCAGTCCCAAAGTCGTGGTAAGGCGACAGTTTTGCAATTGAACGCTACGAACCCCCTAGTGCCTGTTCCATAATCGATCGCGCTGATCACGACCACTTATCGTGACTGCGCTTTCTCGAAGGCGCTAGCGTAGTGTGTGGAGCAAGCCTGTCAGCTGATCGCACGAAACCTGAGCGATCGCCACCAAAGCAGGGTACTTTGTCTTGCACCATCGCCGAAACTCAGCGGCTCGGAGGTGCGTCAACTCGGCTTCGCGCGCGATCATCGCTGCCGCTGCGCAGTGGTTCGCTCGAACCGGAGACCGCGGTACGAAAGGACACAAAGCGCTTATTGGAAGCGGCCGCGGAGATGTTTGTGTTGCAATGGCCTGCCCGTGCGCTTTTTTCGAGTTTTGTTTCACCCGTCTCGCAGGCCCGCTCTTCTTTCTCCTCATCCGGAAGCTCGCGCATCTTCCTTTTGGCGTTTCTTTTGATCCTTTTCGTCAGTTTGCGTGCGACATTCACTACGATGTGGCTCGCGCGTTCGTTGTTTCGCGGTTTCGTCGCTGGCTGGTTCGTTTTGTTCTCGTTTTTTACATGTCAGGTTTCTTTTCATCGTCTGAGGGTTTTTTCAGCTGCATGGATCACTGTGCTCCATTGTATTTACCGCAAGTGCGCTTTATTCGGGATTTTTTTTTTCTGCCTGGTAAGTTAACCGATCTGTTATTGTATCGCGAACAAAAAAAGAAAGCCAAACAACGATTTGACGCGTTGAAAAAACAACAAATGACGTCTGGAAAACTCTGCAACTCCATTGTTTTGGCATGTCGTATTGGGAAGTAAATATATATGCTTTTTTTTTTTCAGTTTCGCTCTCCCCGGTAAGCTCGATACGCCGATGCCCATAGGCATTGGCGCGCTTTCGAATCGCGCCGTGTAGTCGCCCAAGCAACCACAGATATCCGTCGGACGTACGAGTTAGATCCGAACGTCCTTTGCCGAGATCGTACGTCCATCGGACGTACGAACACAATCCGATTTCGGATATCCGTATTCGTACATCCGCCGGACGTACGGACAGTGTCCACTTTTTTATATCCGCATGAGAGACGAGGTGGACGTCCGAAGGATGTAAGGTCAAGTATCTTCCCAGGCCATGAGTATGGACGTTTTTTATTTCACAGAAAATTCGAGTCTTTCGTGTATGTATACTGTTTTATTTGCATCAGTTGGAGGGTTTGACGCGAAGACGTTTGTAAATTGGTACGATTCCACTCCTACCTGCAGTGCAAGAGCCGCCAACGAGCTAAATTTATCTAAGAGGAGAAGCAGGTGTTGCAGAATTTTGCAAGAACTCAATGACTAGTTTTATATTTATAAAACTTCTCCAAATTAGAGGAGTTGCGCGATATGTCCACTGTTTTGCTAGCTAAACTTGCCATTGAAACCATTCGTAAGCATCAAAACTCCCGTGCATTCTGCTATCACCATCATCATAGATGTCAGTTCGCGGTCAGACCAATCCAATCCACCAGTACGGCTCCGTAGCGCTGTTGTTGATATGTCGCGTAGTGTTGTCGCGCAGATCTTTATAGCTCTGTTATTATAAAATGTGGCTTTGTTCGGTCTGTGGACGAAAGTTGTATGTAACTTAAGCAATTAGAAAGATACGGGAAGCGCCTGAAGCTCTTCTGGAACACCGGAATCCCGTACTGCGTCGACCTTGGTGTTGCACATGTGATTGCCTACGAAGGTATGTATCCAGTACACTTCTTGGAACTTTGCTTCTAGGACAATGCAGCATGCTCATATAACATTCGTTCACAGGACAGTGGGAGCAGTAAGCGCGAGGAGATGGCTTCCCCAAGTGTGTGCTGTTCTCACACTTTCGGGAGCCTACATCACACAGCTGCGGGAGCCCTCAACTCGCGTGACTAATTCCCACTCCTCTTCAAAGTTGCGGGACGGAGTGTTTTCGCATCTTGTTAATTTTTAAGGCATCGCTATGTTCACTGTGCCTATATAGAGTGACAACGCGCGAAAGGCAGACCATAGAAGCACGTGAGGTCGCAGTGGTTCGCAACGGAAGCTTTGCGGCTTTCTGTGCACAGTCGCGTACAGTGCTGCGCAGGTTAGTGCCCTAAGGCTCATGAAAATAAATAAAGAACAGATACATTGTCAAATATGGTGTGAAAAGTGAGAGCTGTTATTGCCTTATACTTATTGAGGTGTTAAAGTGCATTGTCTGTTATACTTGCAGCATTAAACACTTCTGTTAATTGGTTCCAATGTTTTTACTTGGGCTACTGCATTGTGCCATTTGTTTCACATGACTGATGTTTGCCGCGTTCTTTTTTATTTCAGAAATCCTGTGGGTGGGAAGATTACGGATGTGTGTCCCAAGCTTGCCACATTTGAAGAGTCACATTTAAGAAATTTTCCCAATGTAACCCATTGCTCTGCTGATGTATCATCAACCACAATAAAATATGCGTGCTATGCATCAAATTGTTTTTGGTTTTATTGCATTGCGCGGAGTGAAAAAAGCACGCATGCACCATATATGCGAATATTCGAGAAAGATCCGCCAATGGACGTACTGAACTGGACGTCCGTCGGCGGGCGAACCGTATACCTTTGACCACCTTTCGGACGGCCGACGGACGTCTACCGGCTGTTTGCGGATGTTCAGCGGACGTACAGAACATCCGAAATAGACCTCTGTCGGCCGTCCGAAGGATATCGGTGGTTGCTTGGGCGTGTCGCAACCGCGCGCTGGTCCGCGGCGTGGAATCGAGCCGATGCGTATATACAAATTTGCTTACGTTTATTTTTGTACTCCGGCCTGTACGTGCGCACGCCGGGGCTTAAAGTCCGCGCATTTATGCCCAAAGCGACTGCGATAACAGTGAGCTTGCAGCGTGTGGTACATGCAGATCGCGACTGGCGCAAACGGAAACAAGCACAAACAAAAACTCCGCGCACTATCGCAACTGACGTCATCTATGGTCGTGCCGCAGTCGTTAAAGGGTGCTGCATGAACCCACTGTAGTGACGCCCCTCCGTTTCCAGTTGCCTCGCTTGATCCGCGGCGCATTTCGCCTCGGGATATAGTATGCGGCGCGCGCCCCAGTTCGAGTTAGTTCGAGTACGCCAGCTCTCCTCGCGCGCGGTTTTTACGTGCACGCATCGGGCGCTCTAGAGGAAGGCCCCCGTTGAAAGCGTTTTGTATTATTTCGCTCCATCGTATATGTAAAACCCCTGCAGCCGGGGAATATATAGCCCGTGTAAAACCCCGTGACGCGAACGATAATTATCATCGGATCGAGGGGCGCGTTTTTCGAGGAAAACTACTCCGTGCACTCGGTCGACAGTGCACGTAGTACGTACTCGATCAGATGTGTTTCCACTCCCACCTACGATCGTTTGTCGCGATATCAGTGCTGGAAAGAGGAAAAAAGAGAACCTCTGCCCCTAAGGTGCCGCGGGTGCATGTCTGGGACCAGTTTCGCGTTGAACAAAGGGAGCCTCGCGGTCACGGACCGTCGGTCCGCGACATTTTCCCGCCAAGCACGGAGGGGGTCACGCGACCCTGCCGCGAAGGCATCGCGCGCATATGTGCTTTCGGTGGTGGCGTTTTCCGCCCAGTCACGTGCTTCCAACCGTTATTGAAATGTCGGCGCACGCTCCCCACGGAGAGTGACAGCACGACGGCGCGCCAAATTAAAGCGCGTGACGGGGGCACGCAGTCCGCAACGCGGCTGATATCTGCGGCGCAAAGCGCTCCGCACTGAGTCAGCCTCGGGATGTGACGACGCGAGGCGGCGTCGTGTGTCACTTCGTAGGTGCACGCGCATTGTCTGCGAATGAAACGCGAGCCCGCGTCTGTCCGCACGTGACGTCAGAAGTAAATGTAGTGCGGGGTAGCCTGGTGTAGAGGTGCATTGATGCGCCTTATATATATATATATACCTTGCGGAGTGTGGCGGACGTACTGCTTGGTCATATCAGCGAGACGTTTACACGCCGACGAAATCCCCCCCCTCCCCCCCCCCCCTTCTGTTCAATAGGGTTCCCATCACTTTTCTACCACATAAAAGGCGTAACAAGAATGTTAAGAAACAGAAATAGCGCAACGCCAATGAAGGCAGTGGCCAAACGCAATAATAACACGCATTCTCGGACGAGGCAGCTGCTATAATAGTTGACAATAAGCCCATTATCAAAAAAAAAAATGACACAAACATTGCATGGACGTCAGTGAGCTATTTGCATTGAATATTTGACGCCTGGCTGCCGCAGACATCTATTTCAGACTCTGCCAAGAATCCGTGTGTCCACAACGTTAAAATTTGTGCCCATTCCGTGGTATAAGTATACGTGCATGCTGTCGATATTCCAGCTAGATTTGTGCGAGATGGATTTCCAGCACAGTGAAACACGAGCCTAGACACTTATAGTGTGAAATAAATGGGATTGAATCTATGTGACATCAAATGATGAGACCACAATTTCATACAGTTCGGTATTTGTGTCATCGGGTGTGCTGAAAGCACAGAGACCTGCAGAGGACCTTGTGGGCACGAATACTTCGGTGCATCCTTTAAATTGCAGTACTGTAGAACACAACCACTTCACACAACACACACCTAGTTCCAACGGATCACCTCCACTTATGCTTATATCCCCCTCTGGGGATGGTAAATAATTGGTAAATTGATTTTTGAGGAAAGGAAATGCCGCAGTATCTGCCTCACATATCTGTGTGGACACCTGAACTAAAGTGAGCTAGAATTCTGAACTGCGCCGTAAGGGAAGGAAGGAAGGTGGGAATGGAAGAAGAGAGAATGAGGCGCTTTAGTGCAGGTCTCCGGAATTATTTCGACCACCGGGGATCTTTAACGTCCACTGACATCGCACAGCATACGGGTGCCTTCTGCGTTCCGCCTCCATCGAAACGCGGCCGCCGCGGTCGGGTTCGAACCCGGGTACTCCGGCTCGGTAGACGAGCGCCTTAACCACTGAGCCACCGCGGCGGGTGAGGATGGTGCCCCCCATGAGGGATTGTGGTAAATTGATGCTTAGCGAAGTTATCTAACTGAATGTTGTGACTTTTTATGCGAAGCATATTACTCGCACAACCGAGCTCTTCCTTGCTGCGCCGCGCACGGCCGCGTAGCTACCACTTGACCTTCATCGGCGCACCACGTGATATGACGTCACAACAGCTGTGAAAGCTGGAGCCTCGTGCGCTCGCTTGCGGACGCGCAGCCTCCGCCGGCGGCCTAACTCCCGCTCCTACCGCTAGGAGATACTGACGTCACGCAAAAGGCGACGCACTCGTTGAGTCAGTTGAGCAGCGAGATGTCGGCCAGGGAGAGGGCGGCTCGCCAGACCGCAAAACTATGCTTCGCATCCTAGGCTTAACCATAAGCTAAGCCAGGCCATTTTTTGTTCATTCTGTATGCTATACAGCCAGTAGATTAATCTACTGTGCTCTGCTAGTTGAAAACCGCAGTTGTCGCCAAAACACTGAAAGAAGTTCAGATAGCGTCTGTTAGGATAACTTTATTTGGCTCTAGCACAAGTGTGTGTGTGTTTTTTTTTATGTGGTCAGATGAGTCCATCCGCAACGGTCGGTTGCCCCTATTCCAGGGCTCCGCTGGATGCTGCCGTCAGCTGAGCTGGCCGTATCAAACCGATATGGTCATCGCGGCAGTCGCTGGAGAATAGCGTCTGTTAATTTGTGTGCGTAGCCGTCCCATTCAAACGTTTACATCCAATATATACACCCATGCGATGTACCCTAGAATGCGTAGTCTAACACTGATGTAGGTACAACGCCATGACTAAGTTATATTTTTTTCCCCCCAAAGAAAGGCTTTGAAGCACGCGTCTGGAAGACAATGCCTATGGACGTAGGCGTTGGGACTTTTTCGGGACACCGCTGGGAGGTTCGTGGTATTGCTAAGTAGGGCCAGTTAAATAACGCTACTTATACTGGCCTAGCATGGACTGAGGCCCTTTGTTTTCGGGCGAAACCTTTTCTTTTTTTCAGCCAAAGCGGATTTTTCAAAATTTGCACTCAAGCGAATACCCTAAAAGCCGCCTACTCTAAACTGTAATACCTTGCCAGCGCGAACTGTTGAAGGCGTCGTGTTGGAAGTAGCTGATATATTGGACCAATTTTTCAACATATTGTGCAGTTATTTGGTGGTGATTAGAAATGTCCCTTATCCTCTCCTGCCCACAAATTAATTGGGAAGCTTTTTCCTCTTAGTTCAGTTATTGCTCCAGGTCTAAGGTCGTCTGACGTTGTCTAGCGTTAAAGCGCCGGTAAATTATCCCTTTAATTGCAAGAATGAATCCGCACAAATGTGTGGGCTGGGCTTTTGTTGCCCCCCCAACATTTCTTTATTTTCTTCAGGGGGATAGCGTGCCCCCCCCCCCCCCCCCTCCGGTCTCAAACTTCTTGTACTCGGTCAGATTTCTGTCAAGCGCCTCAATTCTAGGACGTTGTCAATAAAAAGCACAGTGGGGCTTTGCTAGTTGTATTCGTATACCCAGTCGTAAAACATTTCGTTTCAGTAACCTAAAGAAATCAAGTCGCAGCAGAAGTTGATTGTCTAACCCCTCTTCGCAAGCAAGATTAGCAGAATTGAAACGGACCGTGCGCAAGCGTTTTCAATGCAGCCGATCACTCCTCGTTTGTACACCTCTATAAAGCTGCCCTTTTAATTCGCTTTATATCTTTAAAAACACACGTTTGAAAAGTACAAAATAAAAACAATAGATATAAAATTCACTATGTAAATTAAACGGAATAAATAAATTAATTAAATAACGAAACAAACTTGTAGTCTTGACCCCCCCCCCCCACACACACACACATGCACTGAAAAAAAAAAAAAGAATTTCCGGAGTCCCTGATTGCTTTACATAAAGCGCTCTAGTGGAGACGACAGGCAAAGCAAATGTCTTTCTGAGCGCTTTATGTCAAACATTGTTTACCAACTAGCCCAGACCCATACCTTACTGGGCTTTTTAAGGTGAAAGCATTATGTAAACATCCAATTAGCACAAAAGCCTCCGCCTGCCGGCGTCTATGGCACGAAATTTCTCACTGACGTCACCATGCTCTCGCATGACGTCAGCAGTAGACCATAATACAGTGATCTCTACACCAAAGAAGAAAGAATAAAATTTCTTCAGAAGGTTTCAGGAATTAACCAAGGTCTTTCAGACTACGCGCGAACCCGCAATCCATAGGCCACAGAACGGCGTTACTTCTTCGCGAATATGGGTGAACCCGGTGTGTGCGTTTCCTTACGACTGTATGCTAATGAGTAGACGGGTCATTACAAAGGAAGGAATCTTTAATGGACCTCGCAGCAGAGCTCACGATGAGACAGTGTTTCCACATTCAAAGCGCGTAACCAGTCTTAAGTGCCCTTCGTAATTTTATTGCACAAAACTAGATCAAAAACCGAATATGCATGAAGTTAAAGGAAACTTAGACTTTGTTAAAAAAAAAATAAAAACCAGTTCTTTTGTTTGTTATTTCACTTGTTAAGCACTTCTCGCCGCGTACACGCGAGGGTCGTTGAACAGCTAGTATCCGGGAAGTTTTCAAGTCTGCGCATTTTTGAAGAGGCGATCAAAGAATTCTTCTTGGGTGTTTTCGCAAACTGGCCACACAGGTTTATTTTCTCAACTCTCACGAACGTGTGGGGTGGGGAGGTCTCACAAACGTGGGGGGGGGGGTCGTCTTAACCTGTGACGTCATCACAACCTGCCCACCGGACTGTCAGCAAAGTGCCCACCGTGGCAGGTGGCAGTTAATGATTGCTCGCTGGAGGTCGGTCGGAAAGAGCAGCCTGAGTCGCGCAAGCCCCACTAGTGACAGCACCTGCCATCGCAGGGCACTGGCGCATCGCTTAACCGCTGCACCACTGCCCCAGGACTGGTATAAGGACTACCAGGGACCTACGAATGCGAAGTAGAGAATGACCAATTCCGCATATATAGCAATTAACCCATTACGCCATCGCGTCATAGCCTTAAGGTGGAGCTCGTGTCCCTTCTAGTGAAACCAAAACACCGATACCGAAGTGAAAACCGAAGTTTCACTTCCTGATTCGCATTTGGCGCAACCGCGCTAAATTGGCCGCCATTTTTTTTCTTTTATGCGCCCACACAGAATGCACACCGCTTGTGTAGGCAGGGCAGGAAGGGGCTAATGTTTGTCTTCCGTGGCGTGGCCGCGGCCATTTCAGGGTGGCCTCGCCCAGAGCCTGCACACGGGCTGACCTGTCGTCCGTGGCGTTGTGTCAGGCGCAACCCCCATAGCATTGCCACTCTATAGCTGTAACCCAGTTCTGCAGTGAAATGACAGATTTTACGTTCAGATTAAGGCTTTCGCTGGAACTTGCAATGACGGACGCGTCTGTCGTATACGTGAACGAGAAAATGCTGTGGTTGCGGTTCTGACCCGCCAGAATAATTGCACGACATAAAAAATACCCGAGGAAATGTGACCTCGTTTATGCCGCCCGGGCGCAACATTTCTTACTTGCGTGTGGAAATAACCTCTGAACAAAATATTTTTCTCCTGCTACTCTTCAGTTCAGTTCGATTCAGTTCAATTCTTTATTTTCTTACCGTGGAAAGGGAGCTGAGGTAAGAGGCTGGCTGGCCTGACGAAGGCCTCAGCATCCATGTACAGTTTGCAAGACAGTGGCAAAAAGAAATCGTATTATCACATCAATTCAACCAAAATACAAGTTAGGTTAGGTTAGTTAGGGAAAAAGAGGACGTACAGCCGGCCAAATCTTTAGCTGGCGTGCGTTAGGGCCGCTTTTTCTGCGCTCCTGCTCTTTACGATAAGCAAACTTTCGGAAAGCTCCTTATTAAGCACGGGCTTAGTGAGCCTGTGCTTAGAGTTGATATTTTCGCAAGTTTGCTCCGTCACAAGGGGCAGGAGCACGGAAAACGCGGCCATCGCGCACGCCAGCTAAAGATTTGGCCGGCTGTACATGCAGTTTATAACAATGACGCGGCAGAACAAACGCGCGAAAGGAACCCGAATCATGGAATGATTCTTTAGAAAGCCAATGTTGACTTGAAAAATGGCGAGTGAGTTTTCTCTCGAAAAATCGCGCATCAGGATTGGCGACACGAGGTCCGAGGCGATACCCATGGGCACCAGGGGGACGCCTCAGGGAGCAGTCCTTTCTCCACTGCTCTTCAATGTCGCCCTCATGCACCTGCCGGAACAACTTAATGCCATAAGGGGAATCCGCCACGCCCTATACGCGGATGACGTAACCATATGGACAACGGAGGGAAACTTGGGTCAGATGGAGGAGGCCCTCCAAGAGGCTGCCCGTACGGTTCAAAGTATGCAGAAGAATGCGGACTGCGCTGTTCCCCGGACAAGTCGGAGCTCCTCGTCCTGCGAGGGAAGGGGGATACTGCATCGCTGGAAATCTCGGTCCATGATACACCTATTCCCGAGGTGGAAACAATACGGATTTTGGGGCTGCTCATTAACAGCAAGGGTGTGAACGCAGCAGCGATCACCAAGCTCCGAACGGTGTGCGAACAAGTCATCCGTATGATATCTCGGATCACAAGTAAGAAAAACGGCATGCAAGAACAGGATACCCTTAGACTAATACAGGCCTTTGTCATCTGCAGGATAGTGTACGTGGCCCCGTACCTTCGTTTGAGGAAGACCGATCTAAACCACCTGGACGTTATCATTCGAACGGCTTATAAGAAGGCACTCGGCCTACCCATGAAAGCATCTACGGAGCGTCTACTAAAACTAGGGGTACACAACACGGCTGATGAATTGATTAGCGCCCATCTTACAAGCCAGGTAATGCGACTGGCCACAACTACGACCGGCCGCAGGGTCTTAGAAGATTTAAACTTTACCTTTCCGAAGCACGTGGCTGGGAGACAAGATGTACCTAAAAAGTGGAAAAGCAAATTCCTTACGCTTCCGCTTCCCAAAAGCATGCACCCGGAGCATCATCATGCTAGACGAGTGGCGAGGAGCAAGAAGATGAACGAGTGCTATTCAACAGAAGAAGGAGCCTTCTTCGTGGACGCTGTGGGTCCTGTACAAGGAATATCAACAATCTCAGTGGTGCACCAAATGCAAGTCGTGGACGGGCTTTCAGTTCGTAACGGGGATACACAGGCTATGGAGGAAGTAGCGATAGCCCTAGCCGCAACGCACTCCGCATCTAAATACATAGTTACAGATTCCCAGGCGGCTTATAGAAACTATATGCGTGGCAGAATCACGCCGCTAGCCTGAAAAATTCTTAGTCAATGTAGGACTTCAGCTGAACGGAAGGAATTAATATGGGTACCAGGTCACCAGGGAGTTGAAGGAAACGAGCGCGCACACGCTTCGGCCCGAGCTTTTCTTCCCCGGCATCCTTCTACAGTCCTCCCTTCCTGATTCAGGCTCCCCCTCTCCGCTAACGACATATTCAGAAATATTGCAACATTTGCGCCTTGAAAGGCAGACACTCCCGAGGCCCGCTAAGGGTCTCAGTAAATCAGAGGAATGTCACCTTCGCAGGCTACAAACTATGTCTTTCAATAATCCAGCTACGCTTCACGCCATTGAGCCCGAGTCCTTTTCGTCACAGTGCACATTTTGTGGCCAGAAGGCAAACTTGTACCATATGGTATGGGCTTGTCAGAAAAATGACAGCATTGAGATCATAAATCAGCCAACGCGGGAGGGCTGGGAGGCGGCCCTGTCCAGCTCGGACCTCGAGGAACAACGAGCCCTCGTCGCCAGAGCACGGGCAGCGGCTTTCACCAACGGCGTCCCGGACTAGGGACCCGATCAGCCTTTTCTTCAACTAAGGCATTGTGGCTTTAATAAACGTTTTCATCATCATCATCTCGAACTTAGGAAAAATTAAAGCCGAGAATGAAGGGTGCGGCAAGAACAGTCACTAATGAAGAAAGAAAATTAATCGGGGAAAATGCAGTATTTATTCGAACGCGTAGCCCGGAGGACAAAGATCCAGCGGTCTTCTGGATACCAACGGAGAGTGGATACCAAGGGAAGTCAGACGCGGAGATGCCCGAGAGTTGGGTGGAAAGCTGGACCGAAGCAATTGGCTGAGATAGGGTGATTTTTTTTTTTTTTTACAGATTTTCATTTTAAAAACTGAGAGATACGTGGGTGTGGTCTGTTGAGCTGGATCTCACTGCAAGGCGGACATTACGTCCCTCGTACGGATCAATAATTACTAGGGGTGGGCGAACAGTACTTTTTCCAAACCGAATCGAATGCGAATAGTGTAGCTTTGCTACCGAATCGAATACGAATAGACTAGTGAGATAATCGAATGGAATAGGAATCGTATATTTTTACAAATATTCGCTACTTGCGCGAATATTTAATGAACGATCGCGAGAGAGCGAAGCGCTGCTTTCACAGTTACAGCTGTATCTGTTAAAAGACGCAACACTGATCTCCATTTAGGGGGTCGCAACACGGAGTCAGTGCATTAACTTTATTATTCTCATGTTATGCGTAGAGGAAAAGTACCTTTTGCTGTTGACAACGGAAGATGATAAACTAGCACCGCATCTCAGTGCATGAGACGGCCGAGAGCTACGTATGAGGCGTGTAGCCTCAGAGATCAGGCATCAAGGCCGTGTTTGCTGAACCTGCCTGGGCCTTGCCGCGTCGTCCAATCTCTGAGGCCATGTCTGAGGATTATGAACAGCGCCTCGCAAACGAACCGCACCGTGGCGCTGAACCCTCCATCCCGCTAAACATCCCGCGTATACCGATCGCGGTAGCATGGTACGCGGCGTGTATGGTCCCTGTTTCTGGAACTTAGTCGTGGAAGCAAAATACGGTAGACTTTATTCGAAGGTCGCGCCAATTATTTGACAAGTATTCGAAAACTTGAGGACGTGTTCGATTCGCTTCGAATAATTTTGACCGTTTCAGAAAGAGTCGATGGGCGCCGCCATAATGGGCTGTGCTCGTAGTACAGGAAAGAGTTGAGAATTAGGCTCCGCAACGTTCTATCAACAGCCCAGAAAACCGGTTTTCCCGAGGGTCATGAAAAGGTCTTATGATTTGTTCGAATAATCGAAAAGTAGGATATTTTGTTCGGTATTAGAGATTGTAAACATTCGCACGCCCGCTAATAATTAGACAAATAATTAAATTAAGTAATAAAATCTATTTTGGCTTTAGAGGGCGAGGTTATATTGCGAAATTGGTGGACGCAAACATCGAATGTGAGCCCTGTTCTTAAGTTTGCTTAGTCGTCTATTTAGTTCGAAATATCGAACATCAAAAATACGCGTCTGAAAGCTCATTGAGTTGGCTTTCCCACATTACCTGCTTTTAAAATGGCGTCGCTGCGCGTGGTGACCTGGCGGAAACCGAGCGAACTTCTTCTGCATCGTTAAATACACCAAATGCGCCTGTATCTGATGCATGAGTGCGAGAGGCGGCCTTTTATAAATGATCAGTGCGGGAATTAAAGGCAACCCAACAAGCTTTGAGTGCGTATTTTTGACGTTCGATATGTCGACACACATTGCCGGTTAAAAGAAAAATTAGAACGCAGCTCACCTTCGATGCTGACGACCAGCAATTTCGCAATTTAACCTTGCCCCTAAAATCAAATATAAAAATATTTCGTTAATTTTAGTTAATTAATCGTTTAGTTATTATTCCATATGAGGTGCATTATGTCCGCCTTCTGTGCAGTGCAGCTCAACAGATCGCACAAACGTACCTATCACAGTTTATTAAAGAGAAATATGTAAAGGTTAGAAAAAAATTGGCTGGGGCTTAGCTAAGATTAAGCCTGGATATTTCGAAGCGAAAAGCTGCGGTGCTCCGCGATAAACGCGCGCTTGCGGCGAACGTCAAGCGATGACGCATAGTGCGCGGCAGCATGCGCCTGTGCAGGCGCGCCTTATATAAGTGGCTTTGCTTATATACGCCTCCTTTCAAATGCGCACTGCGCACGGCTGCGGCAAAAGGAGGAGGAGAAGCGGCGAGGAGGAGAAGCGGCGGCGCACATGCGCAGTAGGCTGCGCCGTGCGTGACGTTACTCGTGCTCCGACATACGCCGGCTCACGCGAAGCGCGGTGTTGACTAGCGTAGTGGAGCTTTTCGCTTCAAAAATCACCCTGTAGAGCGGGTGCGGTGATCGCAGGGTAGGTATAATTAGAGGTTACCGCAGTGGAATGGTGCGGCAATTGCGCCAGCCTGCTCCATTACATTAAACCCGCGCTACATGCTACTAAAAATTAGTGGTGTTTATGAAATTGCGCCAAGGTTGCTCCAAATTACTATTCCAACTCTCAAGGGCCTCGGCGAATGCGAGGAGGCTGGTGCAGAGGCACGACTCTGGTCCCATCTTCCGGTATCTGACGAGAGAGATGACCAACGGTGTCCAGACGTCCCGTTTCGCTTCGAGAGAACATTCAGAAAGAAAGAAAGAAAAAATTCTTTTAAGAGGCTCAAATAGTGCTAAATTTTGGTCTTGCTAGGTTTATAGGGCTTTGCGCAGCACTCTCACGTGTCCCACAAGGTCATTGTAAGCCCGCAATAAAGGTTTCGGACGCGCTGAAGCTTTACAGCTCGATTCCACGGACGTCATTCGCGCATGCTCTAACAGCGCCGCCAACACGAGATCCGATTTCTCTGTGCAGTGCACTAACCACGTTAATTCGAAACTTAGATAGTTTAGTTCGTAGATAAGTAGATAGAGTTCGTAGAGAGTAGATAGGTGGTTCGTTTGAATCGGAGTTGTAACTTAACTGAGCCACTTCAAATGATAGGGTGGCATTCTCCCGCCACACGAGCTTGAATTATACGTTGCGGTGCGAAGAAGTCCGGACCGGCGGGTCTCTTTGTGGCAAAACATTTAATGGGTGCGTTTAAAAAAATTCGCACAACTGGCCAGTACTGCTGCCTACAGCGCCGTTCTCATGCCCGCCCCACTCAAATCTTCATGCTGCGCGTTTTCATTTTTTAGATTCATGCCATTCTTACTAAAGGGCTCGTGCTAAAAGAAAAAAGTTGAGGATGGTGCTTCAAATTGAATTTTCGCCTGCAACAAAGCCTGCTCCAAAATGCGCTTGACAATTCCCGCCACTGTTACTAGGAGACGCCGATTTCCTGCTGTGGACGTTACAGGATTGATGGCGATGAGGGCACTGCGATCGAGCGAAGAGGGCCAAGGACGCCAAGCATTTCTGGGCACTGGCATCATGAGCGCTGTGATGCAGGGTGAATGCACGTGATGTTTAAGTAGCTCCAATATGAAAGGGAATAAGTAGTCTCATTGCACTAAGTAACCAATTCTTCTCTTCTGCACCGGAGTTGAAAAGGATGGGCGTCATCTGCAGTGTCCAGAGGGGAACTATACCTATAAAACAGAGAAAAACAAGAAAATGTGCTTTTCATTCGGGCTTACTTATAGAGTGATCATTGACTGATTGAGGATACATTTTCTTTTTCATACCGGAGCTACCTCACGCGTGTACTATCGGGGACAGAAATCTACAGAACGTGTGAAAAACAACCCCCTCATTTCGCTACCGCACGTGAAACAGCGGGTGAATCCGGCTTTTGCCACAGCAAGTATGGTGCCGCACCATACGCCAAAAGTAAAACAAAAAATAAATTGAGACATTCCCCTACGCTTTCCTTGGTTTCGATGACTGTGGATTCCATCATTTATATGTCATAACAAGTCATATGTCATAACATGTCATTTCCTATACCGTTGTGTGCTCGATAGCTTCCCGATGGGCATTGAACCTCCCCTGGACATCCCGCAGACATCCTGGACATCCGCATTACCTCCAAGAGAGTTTCAATGGCCATTGCGATTAATGAGGGCCTTGGTTCTGGCAGTCTTGATGCCATACAGAAGACGATTCTCGCACAGCCTCCGCCCTCACCGGTCGATCATGTTCTACGTGTCACTCACGGTTATACAGGGCGCACCACCTCCGCCTATGTGGGCGACGGTGGCGCTTATGAACAGGCCACAGTTGCAAGCAAAATAAATAAATGAATAAGATTGGACAGCCGTCGCAATGGCTCAGTTGGTAGAGCACCGGATGCGAAATGCGGAGGTCGTGGGTTCGATTCCGACCTTTTGCACGTGGTTGTTTTGTCTTCTACTTTCTCATTAATTCTCTTTCAGCGATATGATTACAGCATACACAAGTAAAAAATGAAGTCAAAATGAGACATTCTCGTATCCTTTCCTTTGTTTCGATGACTGCTGGCTTCCTTCATTTGTTCATCCGCTGATAAGACAGATATGCCTGGTTTAGTTTCCGCTCGCGCCTTGCGGAGAGACCCCGATAGTGCGTTGCCAACCAAGCGGCCTGACGATAAAGCTCTCGCTCGCATTATCGCCTTTTATTCGCCTCCGTTACCGCTCTCCGTGAGCGGTGGAAGCGTGGGCACGCTTAATTCGGTTCCGTCCATTATTAGAAGCTGCGATCGATAGGACCGGGTCTGTTTCGCGGGCGCGGATTATAGGTGCAGGAGTCGTGGCTGGCTTCCGTTTGATTCGCTCCCATTATTACCAACGTGTAGCGGTTGCCGCGGAGCCCGTCTCGTTTGGAATTCGTCGCTCGTATTCGCAGGAAGTCGCCGCTGCGTGCGCGTTGTGTAAGCCCGCGCTGAGTGACGTTTTATGCGGTAATGCGGGCTGCAGCGGCGCGCAAAGGCGCCGAATAACCACGCGGCGAGGGAGCACGCAAGAGACCTAAGGAATGGGGAAGGTGATAACCTTGTTGAGCACTGCACTACTTGCAAGGATTGTACACCGGTGTTTTCGGGAGTGAGGATTCTGAGCACAAGCAAATCAAAAACAACCCGTGAAACGATAGAGGCATATTATATTCAGAGAGCAGGGTCAGAATGTGTCAGCGATACACCAGTTCTTCTGTATGCTGCAGAAAAGATGTCCCTATCAAAGTTTTTGCGATAAAGATGTGAAACGAGTTTTTTTTTCCCTGTTTAACTTGCACGGTATGCGCCTGCGTTGGTCTGAGTGTATTTAAGCTGTGTGCGCGTCCCTAAATAAACAGTTGACAGTCGGCGCTGTGTTCGTCCTTCTTGTCTTCCTGCTTCTTTTCTTTGGACATGTGCCGTTGCGCTGAAGAACTATGAGTTTAGATCAAGTATACCAACTAGCCCAAGAACTAACCCTACTGAATAACCACGCGGCGAGGGAGCAACATACGAGTAGCTATAGCTGCGTCGTTGGCGGCTAGCATCCGGGCTGTCGTGCTAATGTTGCGACATGTCTTTTCCGCCTGACATATCCGAGCGGGGTTTGGCCAGACAACAATGAGCGCCGTTGCCTGCAGCCTCCTGCAACGGCGGTATGAACCCGCGGTACATGATTTAGGATCGTCCATTTGCGCAACTACGTATGTAGTGTATGCCGCCCCGACCATGCACTGTACTATCGCGCGCAGTATGACTTGCAACACGCATCAGGTGGTACAAGCTGATGTTACGAAGCAATGCGAGTCGGGCAGTGCTGCGATGTGTATAGTACAGCTGCCGAGCAGCGTGCACGCGTGCCTGGTTTACTGTGCAGCACAGCGTATTCATTTTCTATCAGAGGAACACCAGAAGAAGGTGGCCGCCAGAGCGTTGCAGGTCACTCTGATCGCGACTGTACGTGCCCCATATTACAGCGTTCGCAATATAGCTGGCCGAAACTGGTGCATGAGGTGATATATAAGCATGTTGCCAACGCTCTCGCTTACACGTTCCGTGGCTTCTCCGTGTCCTCCTCACCAGCTGAAGGTGCATGGATTGCCGCGGATAAAGTATCTGAGGAGTTTTTGTTTTATTTTTTTTCGAAATGAGCCAGATGCAAAAACCTAAACCGAAGTCAAATTATGCTGTAATGGCAAGCAAATTCACACATCTTGCCTTTAGAAAAACTGCGATTACTAAAGGGGCCCGTGGCACTCAAAAAACCTGCACGCGGATCCTTCCTAAGTTAAAAAAAAAATGAGCCAGATCCTGCTGATGCGCACGGATCAAAATTAACCAAATTCACTCGTGAGAGCCACATTTGTCAGCTTGATCCCTATGGCTTGGTCTGTTTCGAGCGTGGTTTCATTTATTCCTTCTCCAGCTCTGCTTTACAATCGGCTACATAGGATATGAAGCTCAAGATGAAGAGATCAGCGGAAGATCTGAAACCAGAAGACAAGAACGAAGGGATCATTGGCCCCGTCGCCGAGGAAGCCAGGATGCGCCTGTGCTACTCTGAACTTTAATCTGTTTGTTTGGGCTAGTTGGTACTTGCTTTCTAAATTAATCGTTACTAGCGAAATGGCAGACGCAGACAGGAGACGACAGGACTAGCGGTTGTTGTGTTTTATTGCGTAGGCAATACTGCGCCACCAGATTTCGAGCCGTCGCGTAGCTCCCGGCGGTGGCCGAGGTCAAACAGATGGAGCGTCGTTGCCATAGCAACCGTTTCAGCCGCGCTCCACCAGGCGGCAGGACCGTCGCTGCGCCGCCGCCGCTGCCGCGCGCCCAGTCGCGCACTCTCGACGCATGTGTCGGAATGTGGAGAGAGCAAGCGGCAGGGAAACGGGGAATAAATAAACGAGGGGGGAAGTTCGCCTCGGGCAAAACAGTTGCTGCTTGCTTACGCAACTTGCCCGGTTTAACCAGAGCTAAACCCCAGTTAATTTCTTGTGTCTTGAGCTGCGTCTGCCATTTCGATAGCGATCTTGAATTTAGGGTGCTACAGTGAAGTAGAATAAATATTAGATACCATACATTTTAGCCGGTTTACTTTCCGCTGCCAAAGTGCGAAGGCAAGAAATATCATGTCAGCGCTTGAGAAATAAGCCTACTATTCACATTTACATGCCTGTATGGTGAAGCACCGAAGTGGCCCTGATTGCACAAAGTGAATGCTCTGTTTTTCTGTTCAGTTCAGAGCATAATCATTTTAAACGTTATTTTCATAAACAGAGCTTGATTTAATACTGTAGATATAAAGCTTTCGGAACAAAACTGGGGCACCTCTAGCGTTTCGCACCGAAAAGAGCCAAATCCAACGTACACGGTAATGTAAAGCTGGTATAACTGACATGTAATCATATCATAGAATAGCTCGAGTAGCTCTGCGGTTTAAACGGATAAGCAACTTTCTTGTTTTTCTCAGTTACTTCTTCATTAAAATTTGGCTAATTTCTGAAAAAAAAATGAAAAAACTCCATGTTCAATGGCGTCCATTTCGTCCACTATATAGGAGGGATTCCACGTAATTTGGTAGGGGAGGCCGTGCCTGCGACTTTCTTCGATCGAGTGTCACTTCGGATGCCCGCACTGCACGTGACCCCTTCTGCCCCAATATAGATAGGATCGATCCTTGCGATGTACCTCATCGAATCGTGATTGGACTACCTTTGAGCGGGCGTGTGTTAGGGTGTCCCCTTGGCCGTTAGGAAGCTTCTGGTATAGTTGTACAGTTGTGAGCGATATGAAAGGGAACAAAATTTTCCCACAGAATTGGGAATTTTCTAAATATTTATCCATTATATTTGATAATTACTTGTGGATGTTACACGCCGAAAGAAACAGCAATTAGAAAACAGAAAAAAAGTGCTTGTCACACAAAATTATGCAGTAATCAATAAATCAATGCTCAAACCGTGCTTCCTCTCATATCGCGTACATGTCACAGCACGCTTCGCCTTGATTGGCAAGCATACAGTCGATATTTTCAGATGTCTGTAATGGGCCAGGAGCTTAAAAATATCTGTTCAAGTAAAACTCTTGTTTGGGCGAGTTGGTTCATCTTTGAAAGGGTACAGTCTTTGTCAAAAGTAACCAGGCTCCATGGTTTGCTTCTAGCTCATACAGTGGAGCCCTTACAGCTTCTCTGAAGCTGAAATGGTCGTTAAAGGTAAGGACTGGGGGTCTTCTTACGTTCCAACAACTTTTGATCTTTAGGAAAGTGTAAGCATTCGAGTCTCCCACTATCTCCGGACGCCTAGCGCCAGCTAGGCGATATCACGAGAGCTAGAAGGTGAGAACCACGGTCACTTGGACCGGCGCGCGCGCATGATCAGAGCGGCCGTGTGAAAACGGAGACGGGACTGCAGAGAGGGCGGCAGAGAAAGAGGGGAGGAGGAGAGCGACGCCGACGGTCATGTGATTTAGATCATGTATCCGAGAAATGCCTTCAATAAACGTGTTCAGTTGTAACGGGTGTGATCGATCAAGGCGACCAGCGACTGACAAAAGTCACAAGGGCTCCACTCTACAAGCTAGAAGCAAACCATGCAGCCTGGTTACTTTTGACAAAGACTGTACGTTCTTGCGCGAAGAGGACGGGACACAACAAAGGAACACACACGACATGTACAGAGCGCAACCTAGCTTGGCAGACGGTGCTGGCGATGAAATTGGTTTGGTTTGGTTTATGGGGGTTTAACGTCCCAAAGCGACTCAGGCTATGATGGACGCCGTAGTGGAGGGCTCCGGAAATTTCGACCACCCGGGGTTCTTTAACGCGCACTGACATCGCACAGTACACGTGCATCAATTTCATCGCCAGCACTGTCTGCCAAGATAGGTTGCGCTCTGTATATGTCGTGTGTGTTCCTTTGTTGTGTCCCGTCCTCTTCGCGCAAGTACGTACCCTTTCAAAGATGGACCAACTCGCCCAAACAAGAGTTTTACTTGAACATATTTCTCCGACATTGGGCTCTGTCCTGTCTGTAAGCGTTCGTACGATTCCTCATCGGCGCTACTTCCGTCCAGACGGCGCGGCAGTCGTCTCGTCGTCTCAGGTGGCGCTCACGTGAATCTGGCTCGGTGCGCCGGTCGGTCCAGAGCGCATACCGCATCGCCTGCCTATCCTCTTTCATCTCTTCCTGGCGCCGTCGGGACGCCGGTGGTGTTTGTGATATTTGTCTTTTTTGCGAGTGCGGCGCGTCGACTCAATCAGCGTCGGCGACAGGAAGCGCAGCGCAGAGTGTGTGGTGCGCGAGCGATCTGAGCGGACGTGCGTAAGACAGTGCGAAACCTTTTGAAGTGCGCGAACTTGAATTGTAACTGCAATATATCCATTGTTTATTCTCCCTAATTTGTGTGTGCGTCGAGTGTCCTTACTCGCGCCCCCTTCCTTTTTTCTGTCATCTCTAACATGTCTGCATCGAAGATACTTGACCCGGCAACCACGTGCATCAATTTCATCGCCAGAAACGTCTGCCAAGCTATGTTGCGCTCTGTACTATCAGCGTCAATTGAAACGCGAACAAGCCAATTGAAACGCGAACAGCGCAACTCGCAGATATTATACTAGGGAGGCAAAATATATGAGCAGTAGATTTTCCCATCAAAGCCGAAAAGACCGCTCTTCTGAACTGTTAATATGCCAGGCCTCTATTTCACCTCCAGCCTCTAATATGCTTGATTTTTGGTGCTCGCGTTTCAGGTGTTTTGTTCGCGTTTCATTTGACGCTGATAGTACATGTTGTGTGTACTAGAATATGGCCCTTAACTTTTTTTTTCCCGCGATAACTAAGCTCATCCCGGGATTCCTGCCTCATCTGGAGGATGAAATCACACCCGGGAACTCTTCGCGTAGTATGGTCCGGTGGGCTGTGGATGCTAAAGCAATGAGTCCTTTAATTGGACCTCCCTTAACTTGATGAGCCGTCACGTCCGTGCAGAACTCATTTGGTCTTGCCTTAATTGACATGGCCATCTGTAGTGGGCTGACGTTGCCCTGACATGAACTGACGGTACGGAATACTCGCTGAGTGGCGGCTGTCCCAGATTCTGAAGTTCAGGGAGGTCCCCACTGCAGAGGATTGCGGTGCCCGTCGGATGGGGCGCGCCTGCGGGTAGCGCTTGTGCCGGCATCGAGATGTTTAGTTTAAACGTCACGCGGCATTTGCAACGCTTCGTTGACTATATGTATTTATTTGTTCATTTAGTATACACTGTAAACGACTTAGTTATCGTGCCAGCCAAGTAGACCTCGCGATAAATTGCCCCCACGAATAATTAAAGGAGAGCATCGACGCCTGTCGACTCTGCATCGCGAAATTTAGTGCACTGGAAGTATTCTGATATTGTGGCTTTACTATAAATTCACTAAATATTGAGCTCGCGACAATAAGTCGTTTGCGGTACCTGCTGCGACAAAAAAGGCATTGCCATCGAGCCCACTTATAACGAGCGTGATGGCAACGGGATCGTGTTCGTTCTATCGGTTCGTAGTAACGCAACGCAAAGACGTCCTGAGTGTGACCTCAGGATATCCGCGTCAGGATGTTCAGACGTCCCCAGGATGTCCCTAACTGGTCCTCAAGCAGTCCAACTGGGATCCATTCGTCCGTTGCGCATACTCGGATGTCTTGATCATGTTTGGGGACGTTTTCAGTACTACTAAAGGATTTTTGTGAAGAGCTTTTTTTATAGGAGTGCCAAATACAAAGCTAATACAAGATAAGCTAACGAGAATAAGCACGAAGGAGAGGCACAGAACACGTTTCCCATGCCCAGGGCCGCAGTGAGCTATAAGCTCTTTGTAGTTGAATTATACTGCGTGAATGGAAAAGAGTCGCCCAAGAGTCTAGAGTCCAACCTCATAAGAAGCATGCGATTCATAAGATCAATTTTAAAACCAAAAGTCTCTTAAGATATCTCTTCAAGGCATGTATATTTTGGGGTCACAATGGTTTCCTTTATTATACCACTATTTTACGTAGATCTTTTCATAAACCCACAGTTTTTAAGTATTGAAAGCTTAGTGCGAGCGATAAAGCTGGGTTTATCTCAGTTCAATTCCACAATATTGTCCTGCGATAGGACTATTGTTGGTCATTTAAATTAATTTTGATTTTCGAGTCGTCGAGCAAAGTAAAAACTGAGGACATTTAGCCAGGCGCACTTAAAATATATACTCGGAATGTCCTGCTCGAGCTGAGGACGTTATGACAATTTCAGGACGTCCTCAAGACGTTTGTTGTTGTCAGGGAAGTGGACTGCCCTTATTACAGCGTAAAATGCACGGTCAGACAAACGTTGCGTTTATTTTTGAAAAGATCCGTCGAATACGTCTGCTTCTTCATACAGGCTCTATAATAGCGCTCTCTAACCTCTACAGGGTGCTTTTCGCCGAAACAATTTCTCCCAAAGAGCTGCGGGGCAGAATTTACGGCGCCTGCTCCTTTGCTCTAACCGAGTTGTGCTGTAGCAAACGTTAGTGGTACCTGAGTCGCAGTTTCATTGCTTTAATACATATGGTGGTAGCGCCAGCGTCGTTTGTAGTGAGCGAGCTTTTTTTTTAACTGCGGTCGTTATAAGGGGGCTCGACTGTACTGCAGGGGAGTTTACTATACTAAGACATACACACAAATGTTAGCTGTAAAACGACAGTGGCGTTGAGGACACAGGATAAGAGCAGCACTAAGATCAGGTTGGTGCATTTCAATAAGGGAACTCGTCTACGCGGCTTCTGTGATAGCAGACTATATAATTTTTTTTTGTTGGGCGTCGATTGCAGCGCCTATTAACTGTCCTATTAATAAGTTTTCGATTACATGCATATAACACGCAAGCATAATTTCCATGCGTATACCATGCATTTTTAAAACTCACTCTGTAAACAAAGTGTTTGGGGGGGGTGTCACTGTGACGAAGATAAATCCTGTTCTCGAAACGATGGCAAGCACCTTGAGGCTTCCCCCTCCCTTGTTCACTTTGTGCTGTCAAGAAACCCACCTGTCTGTCCCCTCTGGTATAGAAGGGGCAGATAGATGAGTTTCTTGACAGTATACATCTTCCAACCTGCCTTTGTCATTCTCCTCGCGCATAATTGCCTTGCGTGCGTAACAGTTCTAGCTGTGGCTACGGCGTTCGCCGGCTGCGATCGAATCGCGGCCGCGTTTCGATGTAGGCGAAACGCAGTCGGCTGTCCGATGTCGGTGCATGGTCGAAATTAATCCGGAGCCCTTTGCGACACAGCGTCGCTCATAGCCCACATGCAGCATCGGATAAACTTGAATGTATAAAAATTCAGGGGCCACTTTGACGATCTGAAGTGCGCGAGGCGAAAGCCTTGCCACACAGCTCTGGCTGCACGGCCGTAGGCACACACAAGGCGGCTATGGGGCGACTTGGATCGGCTAGTCATGACTAGTTAGTCATGACTGGTTAATGGCTAACTAGGCATGACATGACTAACCAGTCATTACTAGACTAGTTAGTCGTGACTTCACTAGTAATGACTAGTTATGACATTCACTTCAGATTTAACAGACGGATGGACAGCGTCATGGTCGCGAGTATGAGCCATTAAAGGCTTTCGCCTTAAAATGACATATGACATGAACATAACATTTGCTGCATTTCATTCGCCATATTTGTCCGGGTGCGGCATGATCTCCGCCGCCCTCACCAGAAGCCAGCGACGGGAGCGTAGGGATATTTTCTGCGTCCTTCACACGCGTGTGAACCATTTCGCTTAGTTCATGTCTGAGCCACGGCTGAGCTTAAGTCGCGTCGGAGATGCTGAAATGGTTTATGGTTTTACGGAGTTATGTCCCAAAGCGGCTCAGGCTATGAGGGACGTCGTAGTGGAGGGCTGCGGAAATCTCGACCACCTGGGGTTCTTTCACATGTACTGACATCGCACAGTACACGGGAATTTCTCCTCCATGGAAATTCAACCGCCGCGGCCGGGATCGAACCCGCGTCTTTCGGGCCAGCAGCCGAGCACCATAACCACTGAGCCACCGCGGCGGCCCATTGTCATGAATGGAACGTCTTGCGACCCGACGCCCTTCTCATTCGCTGATTTGAAAGACAGAATAAGTTCATAAGGCGGGGTGATGCGACAAGACATTTTACCGATCTTCTCTGAATCTGGTCTAGTGCCCGCTCATGCTCCTCACAGCCGTCGCGAAGCCCTCATGTACTCGCGTACGATAAGAAGGCATCTTATCTCAGGATAAGATGCACTGGTGACAGTGATAGTTGTACCATGCCCATTTTATTTTTCCGCAAAAATACCCGGGCCCTTCTGGATCGCATGACTACAGGCGGAGCGTTTTCGGTGGCACCAACGCACTTGAGCCACGTGTCCCTCTAGAACATAGCTGGACAGCATTTTTTTTCGCATGCTGGTAATGAACGTGAGTTCCCCAGGTGGTCGAAATTATTCGCGCCCTCCACTATGGCACCCCCTTCTCCTTTCACTCTCTTCCTCTCTCCCTTCCCTTACGCCTTTGTTGAGGTGTCCACTGAGAAGCGAGACAGTTACCGCGCCTTTCATTTTCTGATGACCAATCATTCAGTCATCACTGATGATGAACATGGGAGCTAGCGGCGCTACAAAAAATTGGTAAAATTGGTAAATTGGTTTTTGGTGAAAGGAAATGACCCAGTATCTGTCTCACATATATCGGCGGACACCTGAACCGCGCCGTAAGGGAAGGGAGGAAGGTGGGAGTGAAAGAAGAATGAGAGATAGAGGTGCCGTAGTGGAGGTCTCCGGAAGAATTTCGACCACCTGGGGATCTTTAACGTTCACTGACATGGTGGTGGTGGTGAAAACTTTTATTTTGTGAAAAAGAGTTTGGGAGCCACAGAGTGGCCCCGCTACATGGTCGGCGTCCCTAGTCCGGGACACCGCATGACGAGGCCCCGTCTCTCGCCCGTTTCACCAGAGTCCTTTGGGACTCAAGCGAGGAGCAGTTGAGGAGGGCAGTCTCCCATGCCTCTCTGGAAGGGGTAGGGGAAGGGGGAAGGTGGGGATTTTGAGTACATGCCCACACCATGTGGAAGATATCACAGGTCTCCCCACAGTGTGGGCATCGCCCATCCGTGTTAGGATCGTAATGTTTTATTATTGCAGGACAGAGTAGAGTACCTGTCTGCAGGCGCCTTAAAGTTCGCTCCTCCGTCTTACTCAGCCCTTTTGCAGGGGCCGGGAAAAGGCGGTGGTTGTCGCCATAATATTTCCCTGAATCGCAGCAGCGGCTGGTTAGTCTCCGAGCCAGAAGAGCTGGGATGAGGAGCCCGGTGAGTAAGCGCTCGGGCAGCCGCGTCAGCGGCCTCATTACCTCGTAAGCCCTGGTGGCCAGGAGCCCAAATGATTCGTTTGGGTGTTGGATCAGTGGCAGTCCGTCGTAGAATACAAGCAGCTAAGGGGGAGATCTCCCCTGCCAAGTAATGTTCACATGCTTTTCGGGAGTCCGTGATGATTATTCTCGAATTGGCGTGGGCGGCAGCAAGCGCTATCGCTACTTCCTCGGCCCGCATTGAATTCGGGGCTCGAAAGGAGAGTCCATCAACGTGCATTTCCTGGTGAACGACAGCGGCCGAGTAAAATCCCGTGGGCGATGGCCCTGCTACGTCTACATAATATACACCGGGTCGGGAGCCGTGTTGTCTCTCAAGAGCCCGAGCCCGCGCTTGTCGTCTGTTTTCATGCATGTCGGTGTCCATGTTACGGGGGAGCGGGGAGACCCAGAGCATATGGCGCCATAGTACTGGGATACGCTCCGCCTCCTCTGGAGTGCAGTCGTGTTGGATGTGTAAGCGGCTTAGCAGGCGGCGCCCAGGAGCCATCTGCGTGAGCCGCGTGTATTGGCGAGCACACAGCTTATGCTGGTGACGAGGGCCAAGGCAGCGGCGGAGGCCAACGGGATCCTGGACTAGGGAAGACCGACCACTGAAGCTCCACATCTATCTATCGCCATCCCTCTACTCCCTAACTCTTCCTTTTGAAAATAAATAAATAAATGTTTTCACTACTACTACTCACGAGGTGGGCCTCCCGCAGCTCCTGGTAGGAGTTTAGCACCCCCAATGCCTTGAGTTTGGCATTAGAGGTAGCCACCGGGAGATCCAGGGCTCGCTTAGTTGCCTTGCGGATGATGGCGTCTATTCGCGCCTCGTCTTGCTTAGTAGTGCGGAGATATGGCACGGCGTAGAGGATCCGGCTAGTCACGAAGGCATAGACGCCCCGCAGACCACCCCGCTTGTTGGAAACGCGGCGGATCATGCGCCCTACCTGTTGTCCTACTCTCTTGAGTTTCGTAATAGTGGAGTCCGGTCTGAGTCTCTGGTGAATGAAAAGGCCCAGAATACGGAGCTCCTCCACCTCTCTAATAGGACCTCCTGACAGAGAGATGTGTATTGCTGTCCTATCCTTTGGGTTCGCTCTGACATGCAGAAGCTCTGATTTCGCTGGAGCACATTGGAGCCCACAGTCATTAGCATACGCATCGACTATGGAAGCAGCCTGCTGAAGGCGGTCCTCCATGTCCCCAAGGCTCCCCTGAGTGGTCCAAATTGTAATATCATCTGCATATAACGCGTGTTGAATGCCATCCACCCGGGCCAATTGGCTTGGGAGGCGCATCATAGCAATTGAACAGGAGCGGTGATAATACTGCTCCCTGAGGGGTACCCCGTGTTCCCATCATGTAAGGGCCGTATTCCTCGCCCTCAATCCGAAGAAAGGCCTGGCGATTAGGCAAGAAATCTCTTACATACGCGTAGGTCCTAGCCCCACAATCGGTAGAACTCAAGTTGGCCAAAATGCTTCCGTGTTTCACATTGTCGAAAGCCCCTTTCAGATCAAGGGCGAGGATGGCTTTGTCATTGTGTTGCATAGTTGTGGGTAGTGCACTGCACGGGCTCGGGCCAGCCCTAAAGCCTGGGCCCGGCCCGGCCCGCGGGCCGGGCCGGGAAATGAACTGTTATGCCGGGCCTGGGCCGGGCCTGAAGTTGCGGGCCCGGGCCGGGCTCGGGCTTAAAGCTGCGGACCCGAACTGGGCTTGGGTCCATATAGAAACGGCTGGTATCCGACTATTCATTCAATATTGCAGAGTGAAGTACACAACTGCGGCATTGGAGCAGCGACACGGGTGAGCTATGGGTTATAGATATGCGCAGAGAAAAAAACTAGGCTTTATTCATTGACTTATTTATTTCCTTATTAGCACGCCGCGGTGGCTTAGTGGTCAAGGCGCTTGATTACTGAGCCGGTGAACTAGGGCGTGCTCCTAGCCTCGGCGGCCGCATTTCCCTTTAGGCGGCAAACATAACAGCCATGTACTTTGTAGTATCATTGCTCGTTGAAGAAACTCAGGTGGTCGAAATTATCCGGAGCCCTTTGCTTCATGTGTCTCTCCCAGCCTGACTCCCCTTGGGCCCTTAAGCCCCAAAAACATAGCATTTATTTTACAGCTATATTTTTCTCATGCAAGAAAATTCACAAACAAATGCGTGTTTGGTTTTCTTTTTGATCAGCATACCGGAACGTCTTGTAAATGAAATAGCCGCAAAAGCTCGGGAGAGTTTGTAAATCTCAGCTCATAACCACATCTATCCCGCCTCGCTTCTTCAGCCTGGTTGACATGACAAGTGTTTTGCCCTGTAAGATATCACGTGGTTCGCGCGTTATCTTCTCCTCCACCGGTCCTAATTGACCATTGATCGTTCGTCATCCCAAAACATACCTATAAACTATTAGAAATGCATTCTGGAAGGACATATTAGTTCAGTACGCTTATAGTCTTCAAAACACACACCGTGAAATACTCAAGCCTTTAAGCTTTTCTTTTCTGCTGAAAGGCGACCAGTTCGGCTATGAGTTCAACCTGTGAAATCGCGTTCCCTAAAAAAATGTCATCCCACTGCTTGCTAGGCAGTTTTAATGTTTATTCTTCCAGGCGGCAAAATATAACTGATTAAAATAATGGGGGAATGCAAAGTACTCTATTACGCGTGTATGCAGCCCTTTTTATTTGGCTTTGGCTACTTCAAAGTTTAACTTTGCGCACCTACACGAGATCACTGTCCAAAAGAGGGCCTGGCGAGCACTACTCTTAATCACTGCCTTCTGGGTTAAAAAGAACGAACTTTCTGCAAGCCAAATCGTGGTTTCAGAACCTTTGTCAGCCAGTTTCTTATCGGTCTAGTAGCAGTCTACTTGCTCAGCCGGGCCGGGCCTGGGCTGGGCTTCACTCCGGGATTCACGGGCCGGGCCGGGCTCGCTAGAGCGATAATTTATCGGGCCTGGGCCGGGCCCGGGCTTGAAGCCGCGGGCCTGGGCCGGGCTCGGGCTTCAGGGCCCGGGCCGGGCCTGGGCCTCAGATTCAGGCCCGTGCAGTGCTCTAGTTGTGGGCCGTATTACATCTCTGTGCAGCTGGAGAAGGACATCCTGTGCAGACATGTGAGGGCGGAACCCGAACATGGTGACTGCAAAGAAGCCCTTACTCTCCAGGTATGGAGAGAGGCGATCCCGTACCATCGTCTCCATAAGCTTGCCCGCACATGAGGTCAGTGATATGGGCCTCAGGTTGTCCGTATTCACGGCCTTACCTGTTTTAGGGATAAACGTCACAAGTGACGTTTTCCACTCGGGAGGGAGTGGACGCCCGTCCCAGATCTGGTTGATGTATTCTAATAAATGAAGGTAGGCTGAGTCCGGTAGGTTCGCCAACAGGTTCACTGTTATGTGGTCCCGTTCCGGAGCCGTACCCCTGCGCATTTTTGCTAAGGCCGCCTTAAGGTCGTGCAACTCAAAAGGGGCATCGAGTGTTTCATTAGGCCTGCCAGAGTACATGTACTCTGGCCCAGGCGGATCCTCCATACGACAGAGATACCTGTCGCACAGAGTGTCCGCAAGTTGCGCCGTCGTACCTTGGAACCCTTGCAGAGCCCGCCGGAGCTGCTTTTTCGTCTCCCCTCTCGCTTGGGAGGGGTCGATTAGACTGCGAAAGAGACGCCACGTCCTCTTCGAGCTCATCTGATGAGCTGCGGCGTCGCAGCGTGCTATCCAATTTGAATCTGAGAGCTCGGCAGCATACGCTGCAGTCTACTCTGTGAGTTTGGCTATGCGGTCGCGTAATTTGCGATTAGTTTTCTGCTTTTTACACCGTTTAGTTAAGCTCCGGCGCGCCTCCCACAAATGCAGGAGGTGTGTGTCCACTGCGGGGATCTCTTCGGTGGTTTGTAGTGTTGTGACGTGTTGTTTCTGAATGTTGTATATGTGGTTAGCCCACTCCGCGTAGCCGCCAGAAAATAGTACAGGAGGGATAGTGTGATTCCGGAATTTGTGCCAATCGGTCAGCTTGGCCTTACCCCATTTTTTGCGCGCTGCCTTTGCCTCGAGTGTAATCCGGAGAAGGAGGTGATCGCTGCCTAGAGAATCTCCCAAGTTCTCCCAGGCAGCCGCTCTAGCATTTTTAACGAGAGAAAGGTCTGGACACGTGTCGCGGGTTACCGAATTCCCCACTCGAGTGGGATAGGCCGGGTCCGTGAGCAACGTGAGGCTGAGGGTGGAGATGAGCTCCGCCAGCTTACGTCCTCTTGCCTGTTCGAAGTGGTAGCCCCAATGAAGGCTGGGAGCATTGAAGTCTCCAACGATCACTAGAGGCTCTTTGGCTGCCAATTTTATCGCGCGAAGGAAGATTTCATTGAAAGTTACGCGCGGCTTACGCACATCGCACTGACACCGCACATACTGACATCGCACAGTACACGGGCGCCTCTTGCGTTTCGCCTCAATCGAAACGCGGCCGTCGCGGTCGGGTTCGAACACGGGTAAAATTGGTTTTTTATGAAAGAAAATGGCGCAGTAATCTCACATCTCGGTGGACACCCAAACCGCGCCCTAAGGAAAGGGAGGAAGGTGGGAGTGAAAGAAGAAAGAGAGAAAGAGGTGCAGTAGTGGAGGGCTGTGGAGTAATTGGTTTTGAGGAAAGAAAAAGTTCAGTAACCGTCTCGCGATTTCCAGTGAACACCTCAACTGCGCCGTCTGGGAAGGGATGGAGGGGGAATCGAAACAAGAAAGAGGCGCCGTATAGTGGAGGGCTCCCGTCAAATCTCGACCACAATAAAATAATCTCGACCACTTGAGGATCATCAACGTGTTCTGCGCGGGCGCATCTTTCGAATTTAGCCTAAATCGAAATGCGACCTCGGGCCCCGCAGCCGAGCGCCTTGACTATGCACCGAGCCACCGCAAGTGGGCTTGCGCCGTTCGACGTACTGGAAAATTTGCCAGAATTGAAGCTTGGGCGAGTCGATGACGGTTCACTTGCCACATAGCTCTAAACAGGCACGGACACAAGGAGGCAAACAGGACGAGCGCTAACTTACTACTGAAGTTTTATTGCATGAAACCAGGCAATATATATACGCACTTTATTAACAGAGAAGAAGAGATATAAAACCATTGAAATATAGGAAGCACTCAAACAGCACTATCGTCGAGCAACATTTACGGATGAGCAGACATGAAATGCTTTTCTTTGTCAGATAAAGACACTGAGGCAGCACTGACCCACGTGTCTTCTTTTTACAAAAGTATATTGAACGCCTCTATAATTTCCCTTGTTAGCTGATCTTTGTGGCAATCAATGGCAAGAGAGCTTTTAAAATCCGGATAACAGCCAGGACACTTCTTTGTTTTTCCATCTTTTTCCTTTGCGTTGATGTGGCCAACAAGATTCCCTTTGACACCATTCCTGACATCATTGTTATGTTCTCGCAACCTATCATTGAGGCATCTGCCTGTCTGCCCTATAATGTATTTCCGACTACAATTCAGCGGAATAGAATAGATTACATCCTTTCCACATGTGACATATTGGTCCTTGTGCTTCTTTTTACATTTTTATGGCTTTTTTAGGACGAAGGTTCACGCGATTACATAAGTTTGATCATTTGTCAGGAGCGGAGAACACCAACTGTACTTTTCCACGGCTCATTATCCTCTTAAGATTGTGGGAAAGGGTGTTTCAATATGGAATAACTGTCACTTTTTGTTTGTTTGTCTTTTTATAGTTTGGAATAGGCTCACTAGGTTCGGCCTTTCCGAACTGAGATATCGTATTCTTCAGCAACTTCTGAGCTACAGATACCAGAAGATAAGGTGGGTAACCTGCTTCCTTTAGCCTGTTGCACTGATTAAGAGAACTTGAGAATTTTTTCGCATCATATTATAAGAAAAAATTGCGTTCGTAAGTGGCTTCCCGCTCAAAAATGCTTTTGTCCTGAATTGTTGGGTTTGTACGTATACGCGATCGATTGCCACTGCGGTATGCATCGATCATCGCTGTGCAAAACAAGGCGCGCCACCCTGTACACTTCCCTCTTTTCCGTAGGCAGCATTCATGAATTGTTTTACGCTTGTTGGTCTCCTCTTATAACCAGTTGCTGGGCGAATTGATATTTCATGCTTTCATTCACATAGCTCGAAGACGAACACTGGCAAGAGGGAGAGGGGAGACATCACAAAGCGCTGACTTCAACAACGTTTATTGCACTGCCGTAATGTTTGGTGTATGGTTTATGTGGGTTTAACGTCCCAATGTCTGGCTCGCAGGATAACAGCTGTAGTAAGTGCAGTGTATAGCTTTAGTTTTTGCGCGGCGTGGTTTCATGTGGCTGCATTTTTATGTGTCAACTATATATGTGGACGGGTCGGGACCGTACTGCGTAGTAATATGGCTTAAATGTCAAATTAGTGAGTTCAAACTCTTCGCAGAAAGCGATGCAAACATGCACTTCGCCATTTCAGTGGGCAGGAGGGGGTTCACCGTAGGCGAGCGCTTATTCAGAATACGCGTACGCTGCGTCTTGATCAGCTGCTGTATACAGTGTTCAGGTTCTGAGCACGAGTTGGAGCTAGGTTTCTAATTCTAGCCGCTGCGGTCGCATTTCGAAGAACCGCGGGTGCAGTCGAAATTGATTAAGAGCCCTCCCCTGTACAACATGCCTCGTCTCTCTGGCGAATGTTTGGTTCGTAGATATCCGGTCACTGCAAAAATATCGTCCAGCATTCGGCGTGGCTTCTTTTTTTTTCTCTCCTTCTTGCGTTCCCTTAGCACTGTCTTTCCCCGCAAACCCCTATCGATCATGTAGCGTTATCTTCGACAAGCCAGCTCGACGAGAGGCATTCGATCGCAGGCCAGGAAATGACTGCTGGGACTCGGCCGGAAACTCCCTGTATACTCTGCTGCATTCGTTCCCGCTCGTTTTTCACGGGAAGATAACTCGTCTTGGCGCTCATGTAATTGCGGTAATTCGTTCACACTCGTGACGAACGTTTCCACTTCAGCTCCCGCTTCGTTTATTTCTCGCTCGCTGTTCGGGGAACTCGCGCGTCATGCGGTGCCTTCGGAAAGCAGCTGTGCTAGCGGAGAGCTCCCCGCTGGGCATTGCGGCCGCTTTTGTCAGCGCATTGCGAGAAGCGATTGAGCAATGGCGCGCGCACGCGAGCTGCCTCTGGGCGCCTGCTACGGCTCAAGGGGCGCCTGTCTTCACTCCTTCGGTAGCGGCGTCTTCTGCCGACTTGGTTTATACGCCTGAACGCGCACATACGTCGCACGCCAAGGGGGGTGTTCTTCTCGAGTTCTGCACAATGTAACAATATAGGCCGACTGTTTCCGTCAGTTTATTTTCCTCGGAACTCCAGGTATACCGTATGTGTTTGGTGAAGACGTACAGTCTTTGTCAAAAGTAACCAGGCTGCACGTTTTTCTTCTCAGTCGTATAGTAAAGCTGTTACGCCAGCCCTCAAACTCTAAATCTCTGTATAATAAGAAGAACCCCTGTTCTCACCTTCAAAGAACTTTTTGATCTTTAGGGAAGCCGCGAGGGCTCTGTTATACGAATGAGAAGCAAACCATGGAGCCATGGTTACTTTTGACAAAGACTGTACTTCGTAATGCTCTGAATGAAATGTCAGAAAATGATATCCTTTGGTACTTCGAAGCTTAGCTTTATATTTACGGCTGTCTATAGCTCGGGCAATGAAACTGTCGCATAAAAGGAAGGCCTGAACTTTCAACACTTCCTCGTTACTTGCCCCCGAATCACCTACATCGAACAAACTTGAATTAAAAAAAAATAATTTTACTGTAGGAGTAGCAAGCAGTGAATTATGCCAATTTTCCAATGTCTAAAACCATAAACCCGTGAAAATGTATGCAGGCACGTGCATTAGGTTAAACGCAAAATTCCAGGTCACACATGTCACATCGTCAGCCTGATGTCCACTCAATATTTTTAGTTTTGCTCTGTCTGGAGGATTACCTCTAGCAGTGATCAGTGATTTTACTGCAGGTCCGCTGCAATTCCGATAGGACCCCCTTTGCTTTGAGTGACATTCGCGGAAATGCGGTTTGTGCAATGCCGGAGTACTCCTAATACTGCGAACTTGGTATCCTTTTGCTTGCATTAAATAAAGCTAGTTATTGAGAGGCACACCGTCTATAATTACGGGATTAACACTCGTGATCCTGAAGCGCAAAGCTCACTTCGCAAAGCCAGGTAATTTGTATTGTACATAGATTTCAGTAAATATGGCTCCAAATGCTACCCAATGTAGGCGTCCCGTTTAGTCCGAATGTCCGCGGGTCACTCAGGATGTTCACCGGACGTCTGCCGGATGACTTTCCTCGGCAGTGATCAGAGTCCACGGTTAGTAAACCAGCGGATATCCGGCGGATATCCGCTTTTGGACGTCCGCGGACAGCGAAGCAGTGGATGCTCTGCGGATTCACTCTTTCTGGACGTATGAATTTGTCCCGCATGCGCGCGGTAGCCTGCTCCGCTTTTTTCTCTGACATTTTTATGAGCACATATGCAAGGTTCAGTTTCTGAATACACACATTGTTTGAGGACAAATATTTATTATCTTAGTAAATTTGTAATTTTTCTGGACTGAAATTCGCTGTGCTTCTTGTTTTCGCCGCCGCACTTCGGATCACCAGAAGCACTCTCCTGGAGCAAAGACAGGATACGTACATGCCCGATTGCCGGCGATTTTCGCACAGTGCTTCTGACATCTGCGAGAGCACACCAGAGGGACAGTAACGTGGCTTGCTAAGCACACACAGAAAAAAGGTCTCAGTCCAAAGTGCACGCAGCAGGCATCGCAATGATAAATACCACTCGAGTACTCAGTCAAGACAACTGCGTGGACAAAATCAGGGATCTTCACGGTAGGAGTTTAAAAGGGGGGAATGACAGCCTTTCATGAAGCTTTCTCTTACTTTTTGGAACTGTAGACAAGCCAAATTCCTCTTAACGTCCTCTTTATGCCTGTTGTCCGCGAAACTACTCCACACGGCCAACAATGTCACACGGACGGCCGACTAAGATCTTTCGTACCTAATCCGGACATCCACGCGATGAACGACATAGGCCCGGAAACGGACGGATGAATCGGAGCATCTGCGGGACTCGCAAAGGACTCCCCTCCGTAAACAATTTGAAATGCGGTCAAAAGAGAGAAATGATGTCACTTTTTTCTGGTGGTAGTGAGTCGGTGGACACTGTCCGGTTGATGGGACGAGATAGGGTCAGAATCAGAGAGGAGAGAGAGAACTTTGAATGGAAGTTGATGATGTTAACAGAAACATAAAGGTATGATTTCTAGCGTTGTGTCCCAGACTTTTTTCACTCTTCATACACTACTGATATTCTTCAACCTAGTATAGTTCTGAATTTTAACCTCTTAAATGTAGCTATCTCATAAATGGGGAGTCTACCTTATCTTGCATACATGGCGCGAAAATTTCATTAAAATTGCAAATTATTAACCACACACCACTAGCACATAATGGTCACCCTTTATACAGTTGGGCATAGAAGGATGAACCCATTACCTCAATGGTTATGGTGATTTGTACGTTCTAGTTTCATGCCCCTTTTTCGCTCGCTTTGCTCCTTGCGGAGTTCTTGTCAGCTTAATTAGGGCTGTTAATTGTTAAGAGTATCCTCCCATCGTAACTTCTGCGCCTGCCAGACTGCAGCATTGCACCACCGTTTTTGTGAAAATTGTATGCATGCTAATTGTTCTTTGGGAGTTGAGATAATGCCAAGGAAATATTACTTTAACGCTTCTTAATTATTTTTTAGAATCTGCCACAAAATGGTCCAAAAATGTCTGTACCTTCGCATTTGGACAAAAAATTCGCTCTTAAAATGTCCATGGGATCACAGGGTAAAAAACTGGTTATCCGACGGAGGTCTGAGCATTCGGGCTGCGGTGACCAGTGGATGTCGGACTTCAAGTGCAGTGTGGGGTCGTTCAGCGGACGTCTGCAGGAAACCTACATCCGTATTTTGGCGTCCAAAGGACGTCGTCCGGAGTGGACGTATGTGGGACGTTTATTCGGACTTTTTTTTTTTTTTAAGAGGCGGCCACGGGATGTCCACAGTTCCTATTCAGGATCTAACTTGGAATCCGTCGGACATCCGAACACTCTGTAGCGGATGTCTTTCGTACATTGTTCGGACGACTGTGGTCCATTGGATAGGTCGGATCTCGTACATATTCTCTTCTATATGTGCCTGCACCTTCACTGTGGTCTTCGTAATCGGGAGATAGTCGGGTGAGGGTGGGAGCTGCAGATGTGAGAGAAGGTGAGGAAGGCAACCCTGTGCATCCAAATAAAGAGCGCGCAACAAGGGAGCATATGTGGTATTTGTGTTGGCATGATGAAGCACGTATATGCCGGATAAAGATTTGATATGTTCCTCTACTTGTGGCATTTTTTTTAAAGAAGCGTCAGAACTTTACAGTAGGCCAATACATAATCGCCGGCAAGTCCCCCCCCCCCCCCCCTTCTCTGCGCCCTTTTTTAAAGCCATTTAATTTCTTCGCTTATCCCAATCCAAGGAACCACTATACGTACGGTATAGTTAGATATGATTAGATTAAGTGATTGTTACGTCCCTAGGCAAAGCTATTAGAGGCGCGCTGCATATCTTTAGAAGCAGGCTACAGAGTATGGAGGGCTGCAGATCATTTCGTCTCCATCAGAATGCGACTGCCGCAGTTGGGAGTGAACCCGCGATCCCATTCACAGCAACCGGATGCCACATAGCCACCACAGCGACGGGTGGATGAGAGAAGCGTTTCATGCGGGCGATGGATGTCTTGTCCTCATTTAAGAGCTGCTTCGCACATATTGCTAGGTCCTAAAATTATTGCTCTTACATATAAATGAGAGCAATAATTTTGTTAAGGTAAGCGTTGGTTTCATATAAAAAAGAACTCGTGAGGGAGCCTTATGCGGCCGGCCAAGCTACGCTTTGAAGCTGTTTTCTTTCTCCGGGCACGCTGAAGTCGGCGCCCACGTGGGGGTCCAAACCTGACGCAAACCAGTGAAATGCGCCAGGGTTTGTCAAGTGGGGCCGACTTTATTCCTTTTTTTTAACGAGGCATGTGGCTTCAAAACTGTCACTCACCTTCATTTTCTACTTTCCCAATGTATACATGAAGAAAACTTGAAATAATTCTTTGGTGTTATGCCGTTCGCGAGATGGGTTGAACGCAACATTTCAAATATATGTCGCGTTCTAAAAACGGAGTATGTTGTTCAGGGCGACGGTAACTTACGAACTAGGTCCTTACCAGTGTCATGTGCCATTAATCGATTCTGCGCTCATACATGGCTACGAACTATCCTTACCGGTGTCATGTGCCATTAATATATTCTGCGCTCATACATGGCTACGAACTAGGTCCTTACCGGTGCCATTAATTTATGCTGCGCTCATACATGGCTAAAAATATCGGCCTGCACCTCGCGCAGATTCCGCCTGCGACAACAGTTCGCTGTAATGAGCTTACTCTAACACTGTTATCGCAAAAAATATAAAAGGAAGGAAAAGAAAGTTTGCGATTGTCTTTGAGCAGAGATAGCGCGGGGCGCCCTGCGTTCCCAGAAAAAATGCGCTGTGGATGGCTTGGCATATACAGGCCGGCATGCAGCATCACTTGCCATTGTCTCGCCAACTGCCCTCTCACGGGGTGATTAAATTGCTCGGAGTGCAATCCGATAATGTGCGATTGCCGTGCCCCCCCCCCCCCCCCCGCTCCCGTGGGCCATCTGCCGACACGTGATTGTGGCATCACTGAACCGGGCCGCGCGCTTCGGTAGGCCTAGCTAGCCGCCATTGGCACTCGTTGCCACCGGCGGTGTCGCGGTCCGCGCAGCGAAACGAACAAAAAAATTGCTGATGGTTTAGCTTGGTTAAACCTAGTGTGTACGCGAAAGCTACTCACACGCTGCCGAGCGGGTTGTCCACGAATTTATGGTGAAACTGCCTCCTTGCAGTCGCAAATTCACTGAAACGAATCACGTGGTTAATCCGTCTCTCGGACTCAGTTTCCATCGCCTGTTGTTGAGCATCTAGACGTCGAGGCGGCGTCTTCGTTCGCGGCTCGTTGTCGTCGCTTCTCCGCTTCTTGTCGTCGTCGTTTAGCGAGCCGTTCTTCCCGTTTTTCGGGCGTCTCAGCCGCACGCTTGGCCTTTTTTGCTTCCTTCTCACGTTGTCGGCCGGCCTTGTACCACGCTACGACTTCGGGATCTGTCGATGTAGCTTCTCGTAGCCTTTGCTGACGCCGTACTTAGTACGTACGCTTGCAATCCGCCTCTTCATCCATTGCGCATCTGACAAGCCAGCGCACGCTCACAATCATGCTGTGAGGCGAGCGCAGCTGCGCGCGCTGCTGCGGAGAACACGGCGCATGCGCAGTGAGGCGATGACGTCACGCGCAACAACGCGGAGGAGACCGGCGCAGCGGCGGCGATGGCAGACCCCAGTAAAAAAAAAAACCATTGGAACCAATTGGATTTCCAATGGGTTCCAATTGGTTCCTATTGGACGAGTTCAGTTTCCAATTGGTTCCAATTGGAATCGTGTTCCAATTGGATAGTCCATTTGGACCATCCAATTGGACCATTTGGGTTTCCAATTGGTGAGCCCAATTGGTCTTACCCACTGCATCCAATTGGTCCGCCAAACTGCACCCATATCCAATCAATGTTTGCATGTTTGACGAAAAAGGTAGAACAAATATGGTACTTACAATAAGAGCTATCAGCAGCTTAGCCTAATAAATTGTACTCATCACCTACACCACCACTGGAGCTGAAATTAAATTAAATATCTGCGCTCAGTGGGCAAGCGCCACCAGCCCCAGCATGAGAGCCTAATAAATTGGGTATATAAGTTGGAGCAGAAGTGTGTTCTCTGGATGTACATATTGAGCTAATGTATGCTACTAGTGCCTGAATGTGCAGTGTTGCTTGTGTGTGATGCATGTGTGTCTGTTGGCTTTGATTTCCATAGAAGCATGTTAATTTCAATTCCGTAGAAAAATGTTGATTGGCACTCATTACAATGTGTTAAGTTGTAGAAATATTCATCCAAGATCCTAGAGCATATTATTCAAACATTTAGCTACCTTTCTCAATGAACGTAACATATTTTGCGAATATTTTCTGGGTAAAATAACTGCCTGGCCTAATGGGTCCAATTGGCTAGTCCAGTTGGATCCAATTGGTCGGGTGCTAAAAACACAACTGGAACCAATTGGTTCCAATTGGGAAATCCAATTGGAAGCAATGGGAATGTCCATTTAGTTCTAACTATAATGTCCAATTGGTTCCAATGGTTTTTTTGACTGGGACCAGCAATTGGATGGTGAAGAGGGCTTGGCAGGCCACAACCACCGTTGGACTACCCAACTTGGGAGAACCACACTCCATCTTGAAAGCACTAATAAAAAGTTTCTATCTCTTTTCATGCTGAAAGTGTTCAAAAGATCTTACTACACAAATTAAATGACCTATACGTTTTTGAATACATATGCAATTTTAAGAAATTCCCAGTAATTGCTAATACAATGAATTATTTCTTTACAAAAAGGTTAATACCTTATTGATGCTGCCTGCATGTGCATCTAAATGTTGGGATGGGGGCGGGGGTCGTCTCTTCTGCGCACTGCAGTTTTTAAAATTTTATTTGCAGGAATAATGGTGGTCAGTGTGGTTCTTTACTGATAAAAAATTTTGGCAGAACATTTCTCAACCAGGAAGGGGAGGTAATCTTAGTCTGCCTGTTAATAATACCTATGTTTTGAAAGCATCTTTGCACTAATTAGTATAAAACATGGAGTGTGGTGGCTGAAAATTTAAATTTTTGTGGCCACATGGTACAGACATTAATTTGATTTAAAAGTAAGAGCACAGGGTGCAGAAATAACAGCACTGCATCCTCTTGCCTATTTGCACCTTTTGTATACAACTCAAGAACGCAGCGGCTTTTCCCCATCAAAGGACCCCCTTCCAGTCAATGGCTTTGGCTGATTCTCATTACCCTGCTAGCCTGACAATGGAGGGGTACGTCTAACCTCAACTATAGAGGGAAGGGATTATCCCGTTTAATCTACCACTTCCTTCTTTGTCACACTAGCAGGGTCACGAGAATCAGACGACATCATTGGCTGCAAGGAGGTCTTTTGGCAAGAAAAAGCCGCTGCGTAGTTCTTGAATTGTATCCAACTATGGAGCGCGTCCCGCAGTGACAGCTTTTCTGATCGCGACTGTTGATGTGATGTCATGATTATGAATGACGACGTCTTGTGATCGCCATATACTTAGTGCTTTATTTTGTGCTCGCAGACATTACCTACTTGTCTGAGTGTATCTGTTTCTTACGTGACCACATGTGTGCGCAGGTGAAATGCGTGGGTCCCAAGCTGGTGCCGTTCCTGAAGACGGTGGCCCTGTACTTCGTGGTGGCCATCTCGTGGCAGCCCTCGTGGCTGGGCTGCCTGCTCAAGTGCCTGCCTGTGGCCTTCCTCATGGTCTTTGTCGTGCTGCACGGCATCTCGCTGGGCGACGCCCGCCACTGCTACTCGCGCCGCGTCCTCTTTGGCCTGGGCCTCTCGTGCCTCGGAGATGCACTGCTGGTGTGGCCCTGGGGCTTCCTGCCCGGCATGGCCGCCTTTGGCGCCGCCCACCTCTTCTACATTGCGGCCTTCGGCACACGGCCGCTCAACCCGTGGGCTGGGGCCGTCTGCCTGGCGTGCATAGCGGCGGCCGCCACGCTGCTGCTGCCAAACCTGCACGGTAAGCATTGGAGTCTGGTGCAACACAAGCATCAAGTTAAGAAAGTATACTGCAATGCATCTGACTGATTGTGCAAAGTGCAGTAGACACGTATCCGAGAGGCAGCCTGAGGCCCCCACCTCCTTCCCGATTCAGAAGTTCTCTTGAGACCCTCCAAAAAAAGAAAGTATGGCTACATGCCCGGTCTGGACTGTAGTAGGATGCAACCTTAAAAAGAAAAAATGCCGGTTGTTAGCACTGGGCCACGGTCCATGGCGTCCTACATTACTCCGCTAGCCCATTACAACAGTAAACGAAATCAGCTTTTTAATGCTTGGCTTTATTAAACAAGCCAGGCATCAGAATTTCAGAGCTTATAATTTTTTTGCTTATGATTAGCTTCTTGTTTAGGTAACAAGAAAAGTTTTAACAGCGGACTACTTTTTTGTCGCGGAGGAATTCTTTGCGACGGTCCTAAATGTGGGTGGAGCTTCGCAGCAGATTTAAATTGTATCCAACTATATATAGTGATGGGTGCTCCGCTAGCATAAAATTTAATAGTTGGACAGATTTTTTTAATTGAACATTAACTCAATGTTTTCTGTCCTTTTGGAGTGTACAATACTTGCTTGCTGTGTCCTCTACATGTGCAAAACAAATACCACATATGCAAACACTGCAACTATTACTGAGTGCAGTGCATTGCAGAGCAAGTGTAGAGGAGGTGGGGGAGGCAGAAAATTAGGTGGACAGATGAGATGAAATTTTCGGGGATACAGCCAACCTTTGTTTAACCTTTGGGGGCAGCAATGGCACAAACACCAGTCCAGCCTATATTGTTTCCTTTTATCTTAATATGTGGGGCCACATTGTTACGTGTACAAGGTTTCTCAAGATAAGTGCAAGCCAGTGAGATAGTGTTGTGCAAACATAAACGCTGGCCTTTTGTATGTGTAGTTCCTATGATAAATGTATGGGTGAGCCATAGTGTTGTTTATCGCCTTGTGCAGGCTTTTGTTGGAGTGCTGATAGAATGATGACATATTTCTCATGTTGTTGCACTTGCATGAAAACCTTTGAACATGACTTTGTGTTTCAGAAACAGTTTTTGCACAACCCAGAGAACACCAGACCTCCTGAGGACATATCCTTAAATGGTACAAACACAACCCACACAGGACATTCGCGGGACATTTTTAATGCATCATGGCCAAACATCCTCAGAACGATGTCCTGTTTGTACGCTGATGGATGATGTGCGAATAAAAATTTCTCAAATGTCCGACAAACATCCTCTCGCTGGATGATTTTGTGGCATTGCACTAAAATAAAACTTGCTTTGTATTGCATGTGCAGCTCTCATTGCATAAAATTGCAGGTTTAATTAGAAACTTGGTGTGCAGTAGTGACATAATAAACAGAATAATTTTTAACCAAGAAATGATATGTTGTCACCCAGGATAAATCTTAAAATACATTTGATGTTTAACCCGGTTTTATCCAGTGAATCTTTCTGGTAGGGTTGGACTTAGATTTTCGGCCCACAGTAGTTGTACTTGTCTCAATGACTTTGCCACTGAGGTGGCAAAATTCTGAACTACAGTCTAGCCCGTTTATAACGAAGCCACTTATAGCGAAATAGCGGTTATAACGAAGGGATTTCAATTTCCCATTCCCATTTTTGCATTTTCAATACATTTTGGGGTCCGGTTTTAACGAAGTAAATAAGAGCGCGTCAGCGGATATAACGAAGAGAGTTAATACCAACCGAAAAATAATCTGCCAATCAACACATTTTTGCGTCCTTGAGGTGATTTTTTCCGCGAAAATAAGAGCAAAATTCGGCTGATGGCGTCCTTTCGTGGCGTCGTCTGCTCTCCTGCGGAGCGAAAGGTTGCTTCACTGCATCGCATGGCACGCCGGTCTCGTGTTGCGCCGTCCTTGAACGGCGTCACGGCGTAGAGCGGTAGAGCACGCCGCACAGGGGAAAAATGTAAAAAAGAACAGAGACGATTTTTTTTTTTCAATGACGTCGCAGAGAGCGGCAGTTGGATGATATGGAAGCCGCAATCCTGAAATCCGCACTCGCGAAACGTGTTCAGGGGACGCTGGACGACTTCTTTTAGCGGCAATAAATCGGTATGCCGATGTTTGCATTTTTTTTCGCAGTCCGCATATTACGAAATAGCCGATATAGCGAAGTGATTTCCGATTCCCGCTGACTTCGTTATAACCGGGCTAGACTATATATATAGTCATCGCTATAAGAAAATACTGCACAAACAACAACCCATGGGCACTGACAAAGGTGTTGATCAAATCAGTCAGTCTTGCTAAAAGAGGCCAAACTTTTGCAAAATTACTTTTTGTCAGAAATCAGCACAAAAGACAAAAAAGAAAGCTGTTTCACAGTTCTTATGTATGCCCTCAATAAGCAAGAAAATGATAACAAGCATTCTGTGCACCAAATCATCATCTTATGTTCTGTAAACCGACTGAAAAGTCCTCCGTGGCAATTCGGAGCATTTTCTGAGGATGTAAGGCCAGACAACAGGACCAGGTGAGGACTTGTTAAGGATCAACAGACATCCTCAGGATGATCGAATGTCCTCAGAAATAGATTGTCAGCATGTCCGAGATGCAGTTAGGTCATCTGGGAGGTATGTGGGTGAAACAGTTATGTGTTGACCTCAGTCAGAAGTATCCAACAATTGAAAGGAATTATGTGACATGGTAAGAAAAGAAATGGATCTGCACAGGGGATGACCATAGTTGATCTCATACACAGTAGAAGCTTGATGATATGAATCTGATGGGGTCTCGTAAAATATTCATATGGGAAGAAGCATGGGAAATTTATTCGTGCTGAACTGTTTACAGCTGGCGGGAATTATCTAAAGCGGCGAGCCACTGCTTACTGCTCATGATGCATACCATGTGACTGACAATCGCGGTGTTGGCAATATGTGTGGGCCATGCTCACCCATGAAACACAGAAAGAGCTAAAGATGTCTAAAAAAAGTCCTGGAAAAAAAAAAGCTTGACATCTAAATTAAGTTTCACCTAAGCAGTTTTTTAGACTTTGACGTTTACTAACCCTCTATTAGCTTTGCTAATGCTGCGCTTGCATATGGCTAGAAAACTTCTTAGGTAGAATTTTTCATGCAATTTTTAGACTTTTCTTTGTTACGAAATGGGTACCTGGATTATTTTATGCATTTGAAGACTGATTTTAATACTACCTTTAAACCCTCTAAAGCTTTAGAAATGTCAGAGTTCATTTTTCTGAAATAACCCACTCAAAAGAGAACTCAAAGCTGATTTGCAATGACCAGAACGATGAGCCCACATTAAAATGGATGTATGGCTGTAGTAATGAGCCATAGATGCATGCGCGTGCTAATTATGAAAAGAAAATGCACTTTTCAGTCACTACGCTACTCTTTACTGAATCCAGTGCACACACCCCCCCCAAAAAAAAAGGAAATGACCAGGAAATTAATGTTAGAAGCCAAGGAGGAGGTAGCTTCACTGGTTTGGCTGACATGAAAATGGTAAGCAGTTGGATGGCGGGAAAGTGTCGAGCAGCAACCAGTTGTTAAATCAAAAATTGGTTCGGCCGTGGGCCTTGTTCACAATGGATGCATTGATGAGCAAGTTGCACTGATGTTGCTGCATAATGATGCTGCTGCATAACATTATGTGTTGCAAAAGATAAAAATTCTAAATTAAAGGTATGATGTGATAGTTTTAATTGGTCCCTTCAGTGGTCTGAAGTCCTCTGCATATCGTGCTGGAGACACGAACACTTAGCAGTGCTGGCCCAAGTGTTGCTAGCGCCGGCCACATCTTGGGCACTATCTCTTGGCGCAGCAAGCTGCCTTAGTTCTGGTGGCCGTTGCATGCCAGTGCCACAACACCAGTCAGTTGCACCAAGCTACCATGTCTGCTGACCAGTCGGTATATTTTGCTCACAGCCAACACACAGTCAACGCATGGCCAGCGCTGATGACGGCAGATTTTCTGCATTACGAGGCCCTTAAGTATCGCTTTTAAATACTGTTAGTGTGCTGCTAGTGGTGGTGAACAGCAATCACTGTGCCCCCAGCTTGTCCATTAGTGCAATTGTTAGAACAAGGTTAGGGCAAAAATATATGTCGCTGTCGTGAATTGATGTGTTCAGCCATTTTTTTTAGTTGAGAAATAATCTGGCATGAACTGCACTTAGGTAAAATGCACCTGGTATCTCGATAGGTGGAAGATTGCAGGTCGGGATGCTTCATCTATAGCGTGGCTGCTTTTGGTTATGCAAATAACCTTTCTGTGGAATTATCGAACACATCAGTTAAGCTTTCTGTGACAAGTTTGTGATAGCGACTTTGAAAGCTTTGTACTGGGCGTTGCCAAGTGCTGTAAGCCTTTGGTGAGAATGGTAGGTGTTGGGTAAATAATCTTCAGCACTTGGCCGAACCCTTCAGCTTTCTTGTGTATGATAGGCTTGGTTCCTGAACTTTAAAATGAGTCAAGTGAATGAAGTGGATGTATCTGTAATTAGTGTGTTTTATGGCCAACAGAGGTCAGGCTGTATAGCGCATTAGTGGCATATGTCAAGAGGCCTGAGTGACTGACTGTGTGCCTTTTTCATTGCAGGTATATACCTCTTCGCTGTGCCACTGTACGGCTTCGTGCTCATGATCATGGTGTGGCGGGGCGTCTCACGTGTGCGGTTCTTCGATGAACTCTGGACCTGGACCAAGCTGTGCTCCTGCTTTGGTGGCATCCTCTTTGCCGCCTCCGACATGCTCATAGCATTCAATCTCTTCTACATGAGTGCACCGCCCAGATACATCCAGCATGTGATCATGCTCTCATATTATGCAGCGCAGCTTGGGATAGCACTGTCTGTCGTGGACTGCCGCACCATAGCAGCTATTAGTGCCGCAAATGAGCAACAGGCACCTTGTCGGAATGGCGGGCCCTGCTCATCGACCCTCGCACCACCGTCGTCTGCTACGCACCTGCCGGGCACATCCAAGACAAGGCTAGAATAGATTAGTTGTTAGTGACCACTGTACTTTGCCATGTATGAGGGCACAGTTCCTTCACCATGAACAAAATTGTTAGAGTACCCTTTGAGCAGGTGGACTGTCGTCGCCTGCTCAGCACCAAAGGCTGACTCAGTTGCCAACACTGGCGCTGCTGCCTGTGATTGAAGCTGTCAGATGCCTTCAATGTTATGTTGCAAATTACAGACAGGCTGCAGCCACTCAGTGGGCACTGAAACCCCCTTGGATGTCCTGTGGACGTTTAGGACGTCCATGGGACGTCCGAGTGGATTCCATTACCCATTGGGCAGAGAATAGGACGTATATAGTCTGGCTGCTGGAGGTGCAACTGCAAGTGAACAAAACGGTCAGCCTATTTTCCCGTTGATTCAGCGTTGACTACCGGTGCGTGCCTGTGCCTCAGCGCCTGCAAAAGTGTGCTGTGTATTAAATTTGACAAACCGTGTTGTTGTATGCTGCACGTGCTCTGTGGACTTTACACAGGCTGCAGCGGCAAAACAGGTCATATGCTCTGCGTCAAAGAGCTGTCACTTCCCCTACATGCTAATCCCTCTTGGGTCCTTAATGATGATCAGATGTGACAGAGAACTGCACGGCAGAAGCTCTTCCATCTCACTGAACAAACCTTCCAGCATGACCATAAGCCAGGTCCAGTTGCTGTCTTCTGCTCAATGTCTTGGATCAATTAGGCTTTTGAGCTGGAGAAAGTGTCAGATGCAAGAGTGTACCAAGTCAATCAATCTTGCTCGTGCCACAAAGGCATCGTCGTTTCTCAGGCAGGCAGAAGATTTGCGTGTTGCTGTATGCTATCTCGGTTACCACCTTCTTGATCTGTGGGATTCACTTTGACCCAGCGACTGGCATTGCAACTTGAAGCAGCGTGCGGTACTGTGCGTGTCTGTTGTGAACTGCTTGTTTCCGCAGCAGAACTTTGCATGGTCTGACAAGTCAGAAGTATAGTTTGGTGTGCCGCAGTAGATCTGCCAGCGTTCCTTTGACAGTATTGTGTCTTGTCAAGAGGAGAGAGAGCTGGCTCTCTTTCTGCTTCCAGGGAATTCACACAATTCTCCTTGAAGGTTCTGTTGTCCACATGCAATGTATAGGTGTGCAGAAATTTTGATTGCTAAGACCAAGTGAATTGAATGGGCCGTGTATATGCTGGTTTTTTGTGAGTTTTTATTTTGAACATGTCGCTGAGTGCGAACCCCTCATGCCATTTTATCTGCTGACACACTTTGTGTTACCAGTTTTTTTTTTATTTTTAGTTCCTTCTGTACAACGGACAGGATGTCCATAAATCTTTCTATTTAAAGTGGCAGTTTACACTCACTGATGATTGAAGCACAGCGCAACAGCCGCAAGAATTTCACAGAATGAGCATATGGAAAAAAAACTTCCAATTTAGTTTGTTGCTTTTTATTTTCCACAGCCAGGTTTCATTGCTACTGGCAAGTAAAATTTTTTCACAAAAGTATGGAGATAATTTTACATGTGAGCTATCAGCAGAGCAATATGAACGGCATAGTAAAGGATGCAGTCTAGGTAGAATGCTGCAGGGTATGTTTTGCGCTCTCATCTGGTTTAGTACAGTGTAACTTGTAGTATTATCAGTTATTGAGGTTTTTTTCCTTGCATTATTGACTTGGAACTGACTTCAAGAAACTTTAATGACATACACAGACGCATTCACAAAAGTTGGCCATCTTAAAAAAAAAGGGGGGCGCATTATATTGCAGTGGTTCAGATCAGTGTGCACCATGCAGTGACTGCTAAACTCCAACTACTTAGCGCTTCCACCTTGAGTCTGCATTCATGTGCTCCTTGGTGCTGGGCTCTATCTTCGTCACTCTTTGTTTTTCGCACACTGTCATGTGCTACAATATACAAATGGCCACCAAGATGGCAAGTGAGTAGTTTCTTGCTGCTAGGACTCTAGGGAGACGTTGTCATTTTGTGTTTTTAGTAAAATGTTGAAATTGGAAAGGAGGAAAGATGATTTGTCGACATCCTGTTTGTGCAATGCAGCTCAGAGCTGTTACGCAGATTAAGGGGTAGGTGGAAGGCGGAGTTAAAAACTGAATCTACCCTGAATGCTCCCTGCTTCTTGGGGAGTTGCTCATTTTGTAGGAGTTGTGTTCTGTCTGGTCAAGATGATGCTGCTTACCAGCACGTAGAGCACTTGCTCAGCACACCTTTCATCCATGAAATGACTGAAAGCGGATCCCATTTTTGTTGTTACCTGTTGTGTTGTTAGATGTGCATGCACTGGTATGAAACTTGATAAGTTATAGCTTGGTATAGTCTTTACAGTATTTTGCACATGTCTTCAGTCATGCAGTTGTTTTTGTAATGGCTTGTGAAATAATGTCTCTTGAGAGCCTTGGGGGCTGTGATATACCCGCAGTTTATATTAAGATACGTTGTGGTCTTGTTTTGTGTGTTGAGTGATGGGGCCATGCTTAAGATGGCATAAACTTTCATTTCATTTTATTTGCCCTCTATCGCATGAAAGTATTACCGAAGTTTAGAAGCATGCTTAGAAGAAGTCAAGAGAAAAGGGCACGTCATTGCAATACTCTGGAATGTATCTGCACGTGAAGTGGCGCTCTCGCTGTAGTTCGAGGTGCAGCAGTGCTGTTATGCGACAAAGTCAGAAGGGCGTGCACTCAAATAAAATGTTTATCGTTGAGATGTTCATTGCAGCCACTAGGAGGCACTCATCCTGACAGCTGTTGCAGCCATATATTGATGACAGTGTTGTTTGACAGTTTGAATGAAATTGCTGTGAGAAAGACAACACTGTTTGCAACAGCATGGCCTGTGTGTAATGCCAGATAGTGGGCAATGGAAAATAAATGTCATGACAAGTCAAGCAAGCAGCTGCAAAATGTGTTCTGTACCACAGGGTTAACCTCTACACTGGAGTGTAGGCATGTTGTCTTTACGTGGACCAGGAATTCGATGAATAGAAAGCAGGCTACTACAGCCTGTATTAAACTGGAGCCTTCAAGAAACTGCACTTGAAGTTGTACATAGCTACTGCCACTCAGGCACAAAAAATTTTGGAGAAAAAACTTATTAGCCTGTGTCAGCTGTAGCTACAGGCTGGGCGAACAAATTTTGAATGTTTTTTCTATTTATCCACGTTTAACTAAATTTAATTTGGAGGTGCAGTTAATCACAGTAATACCAAAATGCACATCAGTAAAAGCATTACTTTCTTATTTGCAGAGTTATACCTAAGGAGACACAGCTTGCAAAGTTGGCTTTAATGCACATGTAGATGTCTTGGGAGTTGGGACTGGTGCGTAAGAAAGTCTTTCACCATTGCCTGTTGTGGATAAGGAGGGGTAAAGTGGCAGAAACTGCATGAGGCATTGAACTTGCAGGAAAAGTGGTTTTTTGGTTGCTGTGCTCCGTGGGCCAGTGACACGAATTCTGTACATATTGTGCTCTTCTCCTGCTATATTTTTCAGCACTATAGCTGAACTACCTAGGGTCGAGAAGAAATAAGTTGAAAAACAATATTGCGACAGATTTCGCCTCACATATTCCCTTGATCCAAAGTGCCATCTCTCAGGTGTCTTAATCTGATTGGGAAGTGAGTACTGGCTTTACGTCGGCTTCTAATGGATGTTCAGATTGACCTTGTCACCCAAGATGTTTGTGAAAGCACGTCTGATGTTAGTTGCATTTGTATAAACTTACTCCAGGCTCCGTGTTTGTGGAAGAAGGATGATTGAGGTTGAATGCTTGCATGGCACTACTTCTGCTAGATGGCAGGGTTGGAATGGCAAAAACTTGAGTGCCAGTGACCAGTGCAAGTCTGTACCGGAGAGTAAAATTTCATGACCCGTTTAAATGCAAAGATGAAAAAATTTAGTTCAGACATCATTAGCAGAGCAAGGCATGCATAAAAGTTGAGAGAAAAAAAAAACCTATGAAGAAAATAACGAGGCACGGGGAGGTAGAGTCTTTCACTATTGCGGACCACACTGAGCTTGTAAAACCACTTGGGAAGTAATGGAAAGGACGTAGATTGTAGTGAAAGAAATAGCACAGAAGGAATGGAAAGGATGTAGATTGTAATGAAAGAAGCAGCACAGAAATGACGCAAACAAACGGAGGAGAAAAACATGTATACAAGCTCTTGTTTATGCTGCTTGCATACATGCATTGTTCCTCCCTTTGTTCCTTGCAGTGTGTACTTGTACCAACTAGCTGAGCTCTCTCTCAGATTGCTTCAGGAGATGCTGGCTATCAGAATGCATGATATGATTTCATACTGAATGGCTGTGCACAAGATAAGGAAGCACTGGCACAAATTGCAGTGCTTTTCCTTCTATTCGTGTGTGCTTGGAACTGATGCTGTGCATCACCTGACTGTGTCTTGGTTGAATACGCGATGTGCTTCGCAGTGTCTACACTCTGAAAGGTTGCGATTGTAAATGATGGTATGTTGTGTGGAAAAGAGAGTACTGGCCACAATGACATCGCATACCTTTAATTAAGCTGGTACCTGAAGGCTCTGATTGTGCTTGCATTTGTGTTGGACCTGAGCAAATACACATGGCCAAAGGAACTGGTAACAGGAAATGATAAAATATTGGGCAATGCCAGCAAGAGACACTTGGTGGGTTATTGGTGGCTGAACAGCAATTAAAGCTGCACTGTATGACTGACGGGCTATGAATTAAGGCTGAACTGCAGACAGGGCAACACGTAATGATGCAGGATTGTAGGGTTTAACATCCTGAAGTGAGACATGGGCTATGAGGAATGCCGTAGTGGAGGGCTCTCAATTTATTTAGACGACCTTGGTTTCTTATAATGTGTACTGACATTGTACAGCACACTGGCGATTTTTGTGTTTTAGCTTTGTCAAAGCGTGGCCGTCATGGTCAGGATTTAACCCGATCCTCTGGCTCAGTAGCCGAGTACCCTAACCACTGAGTCTAAGCGGTGAGTACTGACACGGGAGTGGAGCTAGCACTGCATACAGGATTATATCCTTCCTGTCATGCACCAGAAGCAGCTAGTGTGAGTGTTTAATTTACTTTCACGGCACAATGTTCGGTGTATAATGCGGGAGAGCCATTTTTTAAATTCAGGAAAGCAAGCTGGCATGCGTACCATGAGCTTGCCTGTTCACAGCGGCTACCACATGCTCTCCTGTCTCATCCTGTAGCAGTTCAGCCTTGGTGAGTTTTCAGAGAGTGTGATCGGCACACTATTGTATGATTCTGTACAGTGATGTAGGCAGCTGGGCTGCTTACTTCAGATGCACTGAAATGAGTTCGTTGAGAGTTAAAGAATCATTGTGACCTGACAGGCTATATATAGGTATAGTGTAGTATTTGAGTTCCAGCTGAGCAAAAGCATTAGTTTATAGCGAAAATACTCTAGCACCCGTGTCCATTGATTCCAACCTAAATATATCAACATCGGCAACTAAAGGCAATATTTGGCTTGCCTGACATTGCTGCATGGCTATCAAACCTAGCCTGAATGATCTCCAATGTCCATTAGATCAACTGCTGTTTAGACTCCTGGAATTGAGTAAACCGACTGTCACCCACAATTGTTCTGCACTGCTTGGTGCTGCAGCGTGTTTAGATTTTCACGAGTATAAATATGCTGATTGGTGATGTACCCAGAAGTCTTATCGAGCTGACTTTTCATGAAAGGTCAGCATTTGAATAGCCTGCGATGTTCTAAATGGGGCTTAGATATTCAAGTTACCTTAGAGCCTTAGGTGAAGATGTGCACACACCGATGATGTAACAAACCAGCTATATTAATCAGTCGTACATCCAGGCAGCAGATCTTCACGTTTAGTAGCGTTGCCTGGAAAGCTCAACTTTTTCTGCCCTTCATCGGCTGGCCTCTCATGCGGCTAGCCAGTGTTCATGTACAGTTGACATTATCCAGCATTTGTACTTGTAGTGCACCTAACGCTGTGTAGGTAATGTAGCAGTTCAAGTTTGCACCTTTAGTCTTTCCATTAAGCTGCAGATACTTCACATATACTGTGCAGTTCAAGCTGAACAAATCTATTTAGCGGAATTTTGATGCACTACACATCTTGTAAATTGAGCACTGTACATACAAGGTGGTCCATGTAATGCGAGCCAAGATAAAAAAAAGTTAAATACCACATATTGCAGGAACGAAACAGCCATTGATGGTGGTTGCCAAGAGCAGACAACAGTATTAACACTAATACAATTGATCCTTGAAATTAATTAACTAGCTTTTGGACTGCTAGAGCTACTTGAAAAGGTTCATTAGGTGGCCGTTGAGTGTCAAAATAAACCACACTTGACGCTGTTCCAAAAAAATCATGCTTTACTTCAATTAGTTTTTTTCACAGTGCGATAGAGGGATGCAAAAACTGGCACCAGCAGAAGACTGCATCTGCTTGTGAGCATTGGCAGAAACCACAGCTGCCCGAACTTAGACACACTGCACCAGTGGCCAGTTTGGGAATGCTGCCAAGAGCAAAATGTGCAGAATTGGCATTTATAATGTAGGATTCTAGAACATGTATAGGCTTCTGCTGCTGGCATTTCAGATTTTCCATACTTTGATCACAGTGCAGAAAAAACATTCACGATAGAGCTGTAGTCATACAGTCGTGCCTCATTAATATGTACACTTTGGCTCCCAAGCAAAAGTGTCCATAAGGTGAGTTGTCCATAATAAAGAATCATGAAGAATAACCAAAAGAAATATTCTGAAAAGAAAAGATGCTTTACGATTACGGACTGCTTCTCTGTGTATTGGCGGGCAGTGAAGTGGAAATCGGGCAATCTTGGAAGTTCCAGGTGCATCATTTGGGTAGCCATTATTTTTAAAATCGCGCATTGCAGGTTTTAGCATGTCTAGGGCACCTAGTGGTCCATGAGACGCATGACGGCGCCTCTTGGTCTGATGAAGGGTCTGCCAAGAACCCTACTTACTTGGCTAACAGCTGCTCAATGTAGTTTTCAGTGCAGCACACAGAAAGTTTTTTTTGCAGCCATACATGTAATACTGCAAATGGTAGGGCACATTGACTGGGCACCTCGCCAATGTAAATCATGAAATCATACACAAAGGAAAAGGCCGTTACTACGGCATTTGCACATTCGCGCTGCCTTTCACTGGTGTTCTGCACTCAAAATACAAGAGACGGAACACTTGACAGCGGTTCTTGGGATTTCGTTCGCATCACTGTTTATATTAATATTACGAAAATACATGGGTCCCAATGGGCTTCCTGCTTTTTCATCCTGTCCAGTGTCTGGACAGCGAGCTCCCAAGGTGCAAATACATTGAAAAAGTTGGTCCCCAGAAAAATTGTCCGTAATTCGAGTCATGCATATTAACCAGGGTCAAATTCACGGGGCACAACTGTTGTTTGTTTAGGTGTTCTGCAGCTAATTGAAACTTTTTGTGTGTTTCGTATAATTTAAGAGTTGTAATAAGGGAGTAATTACTCATTGACGTCCACCCAAGCGCAGCCATACGGCTACAAAGGAAAGCTATACAGCTTTCTCAGAAACTTCGTAGTTAAAGAAAAATTCGTCCTGGTCCGGGGTTCGAACCCGGGACCACCGCTTCACCGGAGCAGTCGCTCTACCAATTGAGCTAACCGGGACGGCAAGCTTATGTAGGGCGAGAACGAATTGATCAATGACTCGAAATGGGAACAGTGTTGACCAAATGTTGACCAATTGACCATTTGGTCAATTTAAGAGTTGAACAGTTACAACTAATTACTTGTAGAACAATTTTTTAACTTAATTGGATATTACCTGCAGTTCTATAATTAGTTACAGCGTGAATTCGAAAAATACTTGTTGCTCTAGGCACCCACCACCGATGCTACTCGAGTTTCTTTCATAACCCGAAATCCTTCGCTCGCATTACGTAGGATGCACTGTATAGTAGTGAATTTATCCCACTTTCATAGGGCATAGCCTTAGAGTGGCATTTGTAACACAAACCTGTACACCAGCTCTCCTCTTATGGCTAAACATCTGCCACTGTTTTTATGAGAACATGGTACGTTGTATAGCTATTCGTAGTCTGGTAAAAACAAAACTATAAAATTCATGCTACATTTAGAAAATGCATTTCTAAAGATGTTCTGGTCAGGCCCAAGTGGCTCAAGTTTCAAGTGTTTTGATTGTTTGCAAGATCATCCACTGCTGTGGATGGCTTTTATGTGTCTGGCTTTTATAACTTGGCACGTTTGGAAAAATATGTGTACTTAGCTTTAAGTCGCAAATGTTAATAATGCATGTCAGAGGGCTTGCAAGTAGCTTCCCGAAGGCCGCATCTGCCTTGCTGCCTTGCCCACTTGCTTCCCTTTCAATGCGCGAGCTTGAATCTAGCTAGCACTTTGTCAGCACGAATAAGGAAGGGCATGGTACTATGAAAGGACATGACACACAGGGCGCTAACTACTATCCGTAGCCGCTCTTCTCGTAGCTGTTTACATGGTATACCATGTGACCGTGCCCATACCTGTCTTAAAATTCCAATTCTTTATTTTTTACATTTTATGAAAAGGTGCCAGTGTGTGTGTCTTGTGCGTCCTGACTGCCGTTTATGTTTGGCGCCTTTTCATAAAAAATGTCGAACCAACTCGTGCAACATTATGTGCTATCCAATTCTTCAGCACAGAGAACAATTACAGTTGTGCTGCTTCAAGCGCTTCTCCTGCTTTCTTCATAAAGTAGCCCTTGATTTTGTGCTCTTATTCGTTGGCATATTTAAGGAACACCACATTGCTGAAAAGCTGCAAACACCCACATTTCAATTTCAAAGCAATTTCGCAAGCACCTCAAAACTCATGATATCAGCTGGGCAGAACATTGGCATGCAGTGTATTCTCCTTACTATAGTGAAAAGACAGAAAAGCAGCAGAATGCCACCCATATATCTTAGCAGTAAGTGCTGCTGTTAAAGCTCCCGAACTAAAACGGCCGTACTTGGCTCCAGAGCTTAGCACTATGAAGCCTAGAACTCATCCAGGGGCATTTCAGGAAAACGAGGCTTTTCACTTGTGACAGCAAACTAATTTTCTATGCTTACTTGACATCCATTGGCAAAAGAGATTCATGCCGACCTTTCTAGCCAATACAGATGGACTTGCTGAGGAAGGCTGCATGCGACTGTTCTGCAATGATCGACATGGTCATTTATGTCAAGAAACCGGCAGGCCTGCACGTGGAATTCCCATCAACTCCGTCACCCTGAACTGTCAATCATATGTTCTGTGCATTATATTCTATCAACTCCTTTCTTAATTTCTGCTAGGATATCATTAACGGGAGTTTTTTTTCCTTAATCCATGCTGCTCTATTCCTTTCTCTTGAAGGCAAACTCTGGAGGTTTTTTGAACATTTTGAGTTGATAATCGCACCACATTCCTTACAGTCCCATTGCTCCATTATTTAAAAAGTATTTAAAAAGAGCGACAACCAGGAAACCAAAACCGAATCTAGGGTTTCGACCAAACGACGACATCGCAACAGACCGTCCTATGATGTCAAAGATACTGTTACAAAACCAATCGTGTGTGTTCATTGGCTAAACTGGTGACTGTAAGTGAGAGCTTTGGTCATTATTTGTCCGCAATGGCGAAAAACCAGCTCAAAAATTTTTCCCTTGAACAAACGCAGAGCGAATATCCATGGCCGTGCATCCAGGGACATCGCATACGCAAGGCCGCCCATAAAAATCTGCTGGATTGAGGCCACGAAATGGGACATTTTAAATTTAATTTGCGCTGCAACGAAACACTGCTTCGCTACGAAATTTGGCACAAATGTTCATAAGAATGCAGAGAACGTACCGTGAAAGTTGCAGTAAAATCGGAGGAAGTAGAAAACACGCTGGAGTTGGCCTTTGTTATGCCTCTACGAGTGTCACTAAACCACATCGCGTGACACTGCGCGAATGACACTTTCGGTGAATGTCAATCGCTGAAAGTGATACTACATTTGCCCGTACGGCAGGGGTATTATTAGCTGCTCCAAACATTAGTTGCTCTGCAGCTGAGAGGAATAGAGAGATAACTGAAACATCCACATCTTGACAGATGTGGAAAAATATGTACCTTGTAGATTCTGGTCAAGTTTGACAAACAGCAGACTATCTTTGTCAGCACTGCCCAAGCAATGAGAAATAAGAGGCCAGTATAAAAAGATATCACTGCCTAAACACGGTGGCTCAAGGATAGAGAAGGCATGTTCCCTTGACAATGTGCCAACATTTCTGCACCTGTGGGTGCAATTCCATAAATCCATATATCAAACCATAGCTGACTCTAGGCGAGCACTTAACTCGAGTGCCCAAGCACAATCATCACATTTTAAACTGCACTGTGTGTGTGTTGAAGAATGTGGGTTGCCAGACAATGCAGAGTTGCACTTGGAACCACATACTAACACTTAGTGAGGAGCGACATGAATGGGGAAGCACCTAAATTCTCTAGCTTCCTGCACGTAAAAGATTTAGTGCTCATGAACCCGGCCGACAGCTATGAACTGCGAAATGTTAGAAACGGTTTCTTAGTTCTGTCAGTTCTTTCCTCCAGAGGCATGATCAACCAGCGCTTGCCTCTTTGCAACTTGACTGGCCTTTTTAGAAGGAAGCTACATCCGAGAACACTGAACAAAATAAAAAAAACCTCAAACTACTGTTTGTCTCTTTTTCACATGTCCATTGTGATAGCCATCAGCTTGACCTGAAACGAAGAAACCTGTAAACAAAATGCACACTGGCGTGATTGTAATGCATGCCTGTTTTCCCTACATTAAAGCTGTTCCTCACACAGTTCTGTCTCAAGTGATCTTGCCTCGCGGTTGTTTGCATGGCACACGGTTGCACGCCTCTTCAACAAAGTAGCTGTGACAAAGTGAATCACATTTCTGCGAGTAACTGCAACCATAGGTCATAAAACATCACAAACTCTGCTTCGGATCAGTACTTAACAAGTGCATGTAAAGCATTTCCATGCTTGCAACAGTAAGATGCATAAACTCTACCGAGGAACCTCGAGCCGTTCTGTTGATGCTAACCTGCAGCAAAAGCTACGTGGCTGTACAGCATTTGCTTCTAACACCAGCAGAACTTCTCACAGGCTTCAGATTTAAAAGCACGTGGCATGTATGCCTTAATGTGCCATCATCTGTGCCATGTCACGCAGCTCTTGAAGCAGAGCCAGCCACTGAAGTCAGCTGGCATCCTGCCATTTGTCGGCTAACCCTGTGCCTTTCCTTTCTACATAACCCCTCCAGCTCAGATGCTGCAATGCTGGACAGCTGGCTAATTCCTTAAAGCAACGCTAAAGACAAATAGAAGCTGACCTGTATCAGTGGGGCGCCACATTACAATTGCCAACAGACTACTCGCAGCAAAAATGGAGCTTACCAAGAAATAAAATGTGGGTTTTGGCACCACAGGCAAGCTTCGTTAAGTAAAATGCACACGCCCACATCGATTTTTGGGCGTGGATCCCAAATATTACACTACACTGCCATTCTCTTGAAAAAGGTTGCAAAGACGTGACGTAAGGACGTCACGAGTTTGAATCGACTGGCGGAAAGATTTTTAAGTCCAATTTTCTTGGTGATAAGCGCCTCCTTTGCTTCCGGACAAATGTCAGCATAGCCAGAAAGGGCCAAGGAATAAATTTTGGTGAAATCAATAATTGGATGGAGTGTCTCTTTAACAGTACCATGCCCAGCATTGAATGAATGGCTGTACAGTGGCCTATGACGAAGTAAAGCAGTAAAATGCGAGAGCACACATGCATGTACACAAAGTGCATGCAATTTGCAGCCCGAGTAGTCGCTCCACTTTGTCACAGAGCACTAACGACTGCTTGTTCAACGCTTGTGAAATACTGTTAAAGGACTGGACAGCTATTCACAACGTGCTTCATAACATCCTTACCTGCAGCTGCCGCGGTGCATGCTATAGTAACAATGTACATAAAGTTAGTGTTTGGGCTTAGGACATCCAGTCGATACAGAACCAACTGCAGTCGAATCCTTGTGTCTTGTGCTTTCCAGTGACTTGATCACCGAATGTTTGTACACATATGCCACGTACAAAACATGAAGCATTTTGCATGGGACGAATTGTTGATGCAGCTGCTGAAGTTGCATGCTAAAAATGGCATGCTATATTTGTGCTAGGCCCACTAATTATGTCAGCTGTCATGCCATGCCATGAAAACTGTAGTCTGTTGGCAATTATGAGTGACTGATGCAAGGCCGGAATATTGTAGATCAGTTATTGAAGAGCCCACAAGAAAGGTCATCGACGTGGTTGAATTTCAAACTTTCATTTTGTAATGCAAGATCAAACGACCCTGTTCATAAACGTCTGCAGTAATGTATTAATGCACACATCTGCGACCCTTGAAAGCAGGAATGGTGGAATAACCTCTGCCGACGTGTTTGTCGTCAACCAGGTTTGCACAAGGGTGTTGGAACATGGTGCAACAAGCAACTAAACAGACACTGTTTAGTTTGTTTCGAACACGTATTTTATTTTCTTGAGCAACTGTCTTTCACCGTGCAAAAACTGCTGTGCTTTGCCAACAATGCCTTGATGACGACGACACAGGACAATGAGGGAAAGGGGGGCAGTGGTTCATGTAAAAGCAAGGATGTCTCAACCTTCTGACTAGCATAAAAGTCTCGCATTCGTGCACTCTCACTCGGACAACCAAACACCAACACATACACACGCATCCATGCACTTCAGACCTTGGATGTCACAATCGCAGAAAGCCACAACATTGCGCTGCTGAAAAATCGCTCCCACCGGCACTACTCACACCTGGGTCAACCTGGTGGCTTCAATTTGAATTTGTTTCCCACATTTCAGAACGAAGAGCTCTTAAGATTGGCAACCTTGCTACCTTAATTCTCAATTTTTTCTGAGAAGACTGCAGTCACCTAACCTTCCACCTCCAAAAATGTGACAAGTTGTACAGGTTGCAGATAATGGTAATTGCTGTCCGTACTAACAACGAATGAGGACTGACCAGGCACCGTAGTCATGCCTGTGAAATTCCATGATGCCTCTTGTTTCACCACCCAACCAGTGACTGAGCACACGTTCAGACATTTACACACGACCCCCATGCTCCTGAAATGCAACGCATACTCCTGCAAACTTACAATCACTTCGAATCCGATTGGCAGACCTTGTGCTTTCTCCCATTAGTGCATACTGAAAAAGATGCTATGGCACAGCCTGACAGTAGCGTCAGAAAAGGCAGGCAGAATGCATGATTTTACCTGACCTCGAAACATTGCAATCTCCTGTGGTGTGCAGGGGTGTTTACTCAACAACATGGCAAGGCAGAGTCGCAGAGAAACTTTCCGCATATGCTCAAGCTACATACACTGCGCGTTATCCCATATTCAGATGCAAAAAAACCTGAATCTAAGCAGATGTGTGCAAAACCTTCCTGACCATTTGTGGCACACGGATACACCTCGTGAAGCACTGGAAACAGCTTGGACAAAGAATTTTAAGCCCTAGGCTCACCCAGCCTTGAACGACGTGGGAATTACTAGAAATGCATTATCTCACGGCCCACTACACTTAACACCAAGTTTGCACAGTGCTCCCAGCTGGTCTCTATCCAGAGAGAAACAGCACGAATGACGAGACACATGGCTTGTTCAATCGGAAGAGGTGCTCCATAGGTCGCTTGTGGTGCCTCAAGCTCCTATTCTTGTTTTTTTTTTGTTTTTTAGTGAGCCTGGTATTAATAAAAATGCTAAGCAACAAAGCAGAGCATAGGGTGCATTCATCAGGACACCCAAACAAGTTGGACACTTTAATGAATACTTTTTTTTGGAACTGCCCTCAGTAAAACGAAAAAGATATCATGCATGTTTTTGAGTTTGAGACAAAGTAGCACCAAGCTGCTGATTCCCACTGAACCTCCCTGAATTCAGAAAAATAGGATGTAGAAATCTTTCAAATGGTACACTGATCAATCACTTGAGCACACTGCATAACTTGCCTCATGCAATATAGAACTGGCCTAGTGGTCCGCTACATTATGCATTAATCCCAGGGTGTGAAGAGCTGACGACTCAATCTCGAGGAAAACATGAATGCCATGCCACAAAGTTGGTCGGCCTCCTGCACAACCACACCTGTGAATAGATAAAAAATAAACGTGTGACCAGTGGCTAAAACCACCGTGACACATTGAAACTGGCATGTCTGAAAAAACAGTGTCTCTTAAACCTTTCCATTTTGTCAACAGGGCAGGGTTTGTACTTGTAAGGTTTCAAAGATGAGTGCATCACCACAAGTTCCACATGCATCCATCACATCACAAATGTTGCAAAAGCTTCGAAAGTCGTCTCTCCCCACCTGCAACAAAACCTCTCAATAGTGATGTCGACAATTGGCTTGCCAAAGCCAATGTCCTTTTTAAACTGCTGTCGCAAACCTTGCAACACGAGACAGCCGACGACGACGACAGATGTTCGTTCCAGTTGGGGCAACTACCGGAAAGCGCACTGCTGATACTAACAAACAACAATGCTCTCTTTAACATGGCAACAGTACAGTGCCATGAACATAAAACAGCCATCGCATAACCCGCACAAGCACTGTTCCTTTTGACACACAGGTGCAGCCATTTCCTTTAAGTATTGTGTGGCAACAAACGCCACAAAAAACATGCACCGTGGGCTCATCATCCCTATCCCGAAAATCACTCTGCTTCCCGAATGCACAGAGGCAGTGCGATTTCAATAACACAGCCGACAGATGCGGAACAGATGAGACAGATCAAAAAATGAAAGGAATGGTTTAAACAACAGCACTTTTGATGCATGCACTCACACAGACACGCACCAACATACAATCGCATGCACCTAGCACATTTGCACTGTGTGGCAACAACAATGTTCAGAGAGAAAAAAAAAAAGACACTCCACTAAGTCTGAAACAGTGCACAAACTTGCTGCAGTCATGCAAAATATCAACACGAGGCTGGTCTTGGATGGCCTCGCGCGGGTGAAAACTTCGGTGTCCCAAGTTTGCACATGTTAAATGTCCTCTCATTAATCTCTCCGCCCAAATCCACCCACGGAACTCAATTTTTCCACCAAGCAAGAAAACACTCTCAATGCAGCGATCCTGAAGACAGGACTTCGGAGAAGAAGTACACTGCACCCTACATCTCAAGATGGAACACAACACAGATACAAGAAAACTTCAACAAGGCCCGCAGAAGTGGCCATAATTCACAATGCTCATTCATGCTGAATACAAAAGTTCGATACACTTAGAAAGAGAAGAATCCACAGGTAACTTTTTTTTTTTTCGTTTTCCAAAGTGGTTCTTAATGTTATCCACGAGCAAAATGACAAACTTCATATTACGATGCAAGAAGACTTCAGCATCAAAGGCTTGACGAACAAATAGTTTTCATGAAATAGACACACATCACACTTCAGAAATAAAAGCGCAGCTGAAATGGTAAGATGGCAGAAGAGGTGCCAGAAGAGGTGCCAGATGGCAGAAGAGAGAAGATGGCGTAGGTGACTTTACTGGAAAAATTTGATTTTCCTGACGAGCAGTATGTGCCACAGTTGTTGCACGAGGCATTCAGCTGGTTTCTGAACGAAACATTACATGCCAAACAGTAAAACAAATAAAAATACACATATGGGAACTGCAAGCAGGTCTTGTCCCCCCACTGCCAACTTGGGCAGTGTGCTAGTAAAAGTTAAAAAAAAAAAAAAACTGCAGAGAACTCTAGCCAGTCACAACTTTCTACTTTATACAGCATGAGCAACAAACAACTCAAAGTCACATCTAAAGCAAGCCTGACAGTATGGGCGCTAGGAGACCTGCGGAATTCCCCCGTAATACTGCACAGACACTTAAAGGGCAATAAGAGGCAACATCGCCAGCTAGACAGATGCACATAAAATTAAACACGCACACTAAAAACTGCACAACAGTCTTGCACTTCAGATGATTAGGCCCAACTCCCTACGCTCCTGTTGTACCCTGCTTACTTTACAAGTCTTTGCTGGAAACAGACCCTGTAACTTCCTTCCTTTCAGTGCATCATTTCACCGCAGTTAAATACCCACATAATACTCACAGATAAGAAACACAACTTTCAGGTAAAACTACAACAAGGAAAAAAATATAAAGGATGCTTACTGAGGAATAAAACTATATACTGAGGCATAATACGAGATGCGAAATCAAATGTTGACTAATCCCACTAAACCACAAAGGAAGCGGTTGCTTGCTTCGATGTTCGCAAAAACAAAGAAAACCTGAGAGTAAAAGCAACTGAACCTTCCCCAAGCTACTTTTGTCCCCGACAGTGCATTCTGATAACGCAGGGCAACTCAAGATGGAAAACTGCTCTGGCACCTAGCAACAGGCAAAATATTCTTTACCACCAATAGAGGTGAGTGACTTCAGCACGAACCTCACACTCATAACAAAAAAAAAAAAAGAAAGAAGTTTGCCACAGAAATGATGTCGGCAGCAGATACGGCGTAACGTCCGCAGCCTAAAATATAATATTGGGGAAAGAACCAGCACAGAAAACGTACACAGAACCTGACCAACCCTGTCCCCATCACCTTTTGCTGACCTCCAAAACGGCTTCAGCTGGCTGTGAGATAGTACATCAAGATGACTCAAGAGCAAGAACAAAAATGCACACTCAAAGAAACCAATTCATGATAGAAAGGAGACGACATAAATAGAGCACACAGTCAGCTAGAAGAGCACTACGAACAGCAACACAACAACTGTGCCTGAACTGATCTTTGATAAGAATGAGACTGTGTTCCGAGGATCTGTGGAAAATCTGCAAGATGACACATGGTGAATGCTGTGTAATACAACAAGAACAAAAAAGAAAATGCGTCAGACACATGGAAAAGTCAACAGTGGCAGGCTGATAGTGAATGAAGCAACAGTGCTTGAAAGCACCAAGACTTACCTAGTAGGTCATGAAGGGAGCCAATAAAAGGGCTTTGCTAGCAACAACAGTGTTCCTCTTTCGTGCTTCACAGATGGAGATTCTCTGTCAGACCTTCAGTGCAATTATTTCCTTTCTTCACCCGCGCTTGCCCCTTTTCTTCTCCTTGACTACAACAGACCACTAAAACTGCAATGCAACAAGGGTAAGAGTTTCCCATTGCTTAATCTACCTCTGGTTACATGTTAGGTCAATGTGAACGAAAGTTCAGTAAAGAGGAAGCTTGTCTCCACTAAAACACTTCACAGGAGCGTGAGCAATGCTTTCCATTGATTCCACTGACACTTTAGTGCACTGTTTTCAACACTTTCTATTTGATGCTTCAAGCGGCAACTTGCACGAAATAAAACCGTGGGCCCTTTAAGCACTGTGTGGTCCGGCACATCCAGCTCGCAGCACATTTCAGCCACATGCTACCACAAAGCACGGTCCACAAAGGAACACGGACCATGAAAATGGGTCCCCAACTGGTCACACTTTGAAAACACCACGTTCCTCTTCCAACCTTTAGGTTACAATGCAGAATGGCTTGCGACAAAGCTGTACTTAGAATGTACTATGCATTCTTTAAAAGGTTGGCTTTAGTTGACGGCCAGCCATGGGTAATGATGCTTTGTGGGCTGCAACTTGACAGTATATTGCTTTGTAATCTAGCATTATGCAGCAGTCGGTTACCACACTCAAATGGAAGGGATGTGATAAAGAAGTGTAATTTGTACACAAAGGGGGGAAAACGATGCACGCCAACAGTGATAGCATGAAGCAGAGAGAAAGTGGACCCCGTCTGTTAGGTCCTCCCCAAATTCAACCAAATGGGGTGGTCTAACAGAGTGGCGTTTGCAAGTGAAAGCTCCACTGAGAAGGCTTGCCAAGGATGCAGAAGGGCCATGACCAATATGAAATCTATTTACACAGAGAACATCCTTGCTCAGAGAAGAGCGTCTCCTCCTCAGGGGGAGCTTACGAGGCAAGCGGGACAGGAAAATGACCCAGAACACCGAATGTTGCGAAGAACGAAAAGAACAAGACATCCAGTTTGACACACCACACACCTCAAATATACAGCAAAAAAAAAAAAGAAAAGGAGGGGGGGGGGGGGGGGGGCGACTTCCCTGATAATACCAGACAATATTCGGCTCACAACAGTCAATCAATCTCTTCCAGCGCAGCCGAACCCAACATCACAAATGCAGCCTGACGGCTGCTTGCTTCAACAGTTCTACGAACACTATAAAAAGAAATGCCTGCGAGACAACAAAACATAAAAGCACAACAATGGATGTGGCTGAAATGGTTAAAAGGCGCGTGCTCGAAAACGAAGCTGAGCACTTGCAGTGCGCTCCAAGCGGAGAGAGCAGGAGAAGGTCCAAGTTCGCGCACAGCTCCACGCGAGGGCAATGTGGCACCACTCTGCAACGGCGTTCCCTCTTCTCCGCACCAGCCGAACGAGATCTTGGCGTCGCGCTTCTCAGCGGACGATGCATTGGCTGCTGAATGAGGATGAGGCTTGCCTGCATCGCCCAGTGCTCGAGCAATGCGCTGGTGGGGAGAGCGGAGGGCTGCTCAGCGAGCGTCTTTAGGTGGCAGTTCGCGCTCAAAGAGGCAAAGTGTCCGGTGGACAAACTCGTACTGCTCCGCTGTCTGCACCATGCCTCCCCTGCGAGGAAGATAGGCAGGCATGTTGTGTCATGCGCTGGATTCGAGAGAGAGTCTGCATATGACAGTCTGATATCCAAAATCTTTTAGGTTCTGTCATGAAATTCTGCGCGTCTCACAAAAAACCACGAATGAGACAGCAGAAGATTAACACACACACACACACGTGCGCGCGCATGCACGTACGCATGCGAGCACGCACACACACAAAGAGTACTTTCTTGGAGAACAACAGCCATTTCATAAATTTGGTAACTTTTTTGTCAGCAGCAGTTGACACGGTTGTCCTTTCGCTCAGTCCTAAATTTTCCCATGAACCAGAAACAACTGCGCACCCCAGACACACTTCTTTTATACCCGTGAATACAGACACCGCAAGAAAAAAATGCCAACATTGTGTGTACGACGCGGTCAGAGTGATGAGGTGAGAAAGACTAAACCACTGCGTCCACATGTCATGCATGCAAGCACAAACACCAAAGGGAGATGAAAACTACCTATGTTTACAGGCTATATCATATGTGACAAGAGCAAGGAATGAGAAAGCACAAGGTTTGGTTTGGTTTATGTTTATGGGGTCTGACGTCCCAAAGCAACTCAGGCTATGAGAGACGCCTATTGGAGGGCTCTGGATAATCTCGACCACCTGGGGTTCTTTAACGTGAACTGACATCGCACAGCACATGGGTCTCTAGCATACCGCCTCCATTGAAATGTGACCGCCATAGCCGGAATTGAACCCGCGTCTTTCGGGTCAACAGCCAAGCGCCGTAACCACTGAGCCACCGCAGCGGCTGTAGAAAGCAAAAGGTACAAGTTGCAAGAATGAGACTGGAGTGACAATTGCCTAGTGCAACCTGAGTAGTTTTTAGTTTTGCTTTAATCTATAACCAAATCTGTCACCTAGAATTATACATCTGACTATGAGCTGGTGCACATTACTGGCTTTGAAATAAACCACTCTGGTTGCTTATCTCATCCTTCTAGAGTGGTTGTCAGTGCCATTATTTTTTTTTTGAAACACTAAAAAACAAAGCAAAAACAAACAAACAAGAAACCACAGACTTTTTGCCATCTCCAAGGGGCGAACTTACACTAAAAATATTTGTACTAGTGGATATTCCATTTGGACCTAATTTTTATTAATTGTACTTGCTCCGTAATCAAAATTTGACTGCCACACACCACTGGTGAGAATGTGAACGGTCCTCAGTCCTCACCTGTCCCTGCGGAGGGCGCACACAATGGCCAACACATCGACGCTGTCCTCCTCGCGCAGCTGTCGGATGCCAATGCTGCTGGCCACGAAGCAGCCCGTGCGCCCAATGCCAGCACTGCACAACAGTGTGAACAACGCGCAGCAGCGGTCACCACATGCGAAGCACACAAAGACAAGATGGGGAAGACAGCAGGCGCTGTACAAAGCAGCATGTTCCATTCAAGGCCAGGCAGGCTTTCACTGAGCACGACTGGCACAGGGGGAGGCCCTTTGGCCTCATGACGCTCGACATCATTGCCAAAATTCAACAGATGCTTGGTAAAGATCAGCGTTGAACCATCCAAGTCAAGGCTGATGAGGTAAAGGTAGGTAACGGGGCACGCCAACACATTTTATGAGCTGGCAGACATACCGTGTCACCATCGAACTTGTCCTGAGAACCCCACTGTTTGACCAGGGCCCGCTTGCATGAAGCAAACAAGACAGTCTAGTTCTAAGTCTAATTTTATCTGAGGTCTAAACCCCCCCCTTTTGGTTTTGATGAAAGAAAAGGAGTGTGCCTGGCTCACTTTGTTGGTGGACACCTCAGCCACACTTTGCTGAGTCCGCCAACAAAGTGAGGCAGTGATGTGCCTTTCCTAGCCCAGCACCACATCCTTTCGAAGGTATCTCATCATCATCTTCAGTCCTTCCCTGAGGCATTTTCGGTCAACCAGGCCCAATCATACTCCTTCACTCGGCACATTTCAGGTGTAAAAGATGCTTGTCATGCTTCGGCAGTGACACACTTTTACAACTCCAAAACACACGGGCTCCAACGCCAACAGCCTTTATTGTGCTGCTCACATCTGCTTGCCTTGCCTGCACTTGGCAGCCAACTAACAAACTAAATCCTTCACTGCCACATCACCCAAACATACTTCTGCCCATTCCCTCGGACTTGCCTGCAGTGGACGACGACCGGTCCGTGGGAGCGGGCCTGCAGGCACTCCACCTCGAGGGCCAGTGACAGCAGCTGGTTGGGAGATTCTGGTGCCCGGTGGTCGGGCCACGCCGTGTACCACAGGTGCTGCACGTGCCGCACCCGCTCCTCCCCACTCTTCTGCAAGGGGGGAGGGGAGGAAGTGAAAAAACGGGCCCCCCCCTCCACACAAAGCAGCTGCTGCCACAGTCACTTTCCGACAGCTCGGATGCACTGCCTTCGCTAAAGTGCTCAAGGAAGCTAAGCCAAACACCGCGCGAGCTTCATGCGTCTTGGTACATCCTAGATCCTCATGCACTGCACTGGCAACATGTCCCTTTTTGAGCACCAAAAATTGATCTTCGCATTTCAAGAATCATTGCTACCTCACAGCCCACCGCTGCTTGACAAGTGACATTCTGGAGTGCAGCCTCATTGCCCTTTGTGAAACGAAGTTGCCAGCATCTCTGTCACATCAGCTCAAGTTTATGTGACGGGGGTATACTATCATGTATGTAGTACGCAGGTATGCTGTCAGTGCCACAAGTTTGCCTCATCTGCTAGTACACGCTACGTAACAGAATTAGTCCAATGTGTTTAGGGAAATACAGCTGCACCACACTCCATCATCAGTCTCCATAACTGCATAGTGTTGCACAATTTTGTCACGCTTCCTTGGCTCTAGGGCAGCATGAGTGTTCAAAAGACTGTGAGCAATTGTCATGCGACCTTACCATACATGCCACTTTTTGGTGGCAATCGCACATCTTCACCCATTAGTGCCAAACATGGATGAGAAGAGTCATTGCTCATACTGAACTTTTGCACCATACTTTACATAAGAATTGAATCCATTTCAACAGTTGAAGGTAAAGACAATACATGAAGAATTCTCCAGTGCCATAGTGTGCACAGCCCAGAAGCAATTGCTAGGCCTTGCTGCTGCAGCCGGCGTTATGTGTTCAACAATGCAGGGAGCTATAACTTGTGGCTGGCCTGTGCTTTTGAATCGCCCTGTGGCCACATTTGGATGAAAGAGACAATGAGTCTGCAAACAAGAGTGGCTCACTCCAAAGTGAATGCACTGCTTCACGAATCTCTTAGGGGGCTGTCCTGCTGGTGTGTCCCTCAGTGTTGGGCAATCGAGGTGGAAAACCACAACGCACCTGCAAAGTCAACTCTCGCATGGTGTAGCCGTCACGTGCCGACGTCCGCACCACCTCAACCACAAAGGGCCCGTACGTGCCTCGTACTTCTGGGAGGTACCTCTCACACTTCACCTGCAAAGAGAAAGGACAAGGGAGTGTGTCTCGGGCTTCTGACCTCTAGTATTTCACAAATTACGCAATACGCAGGAAAAAAGTCTCCGAGAAAAGAATGACTCCGAAACTGGAGTGCATAAGCCTCGGAACACCCTTGGCAGCTCAGATCAACAAGCCAAGCAATGCCCTATTCCATGCAATAACCCCCACTCCACCTTGATTTGTTGCCAGAAGGGTTCATTTAGAACACAAGGACTGACAATGCATCCTGGGGCTCTACACATTTCCAGTGTGAACTGGCACGTGTCAAGCTACCACACAGACTTCGCATGCGCTGCGACATGCTTTTGCACACAGAAAATGCTGAACATATATCATGGATTCATGTTTGGACTCTTCGGGAAGAACTTCAAGGGGCAACATTTCCACTGCTGCTGTGCTTGCAGAAAATACAAGCTGAACAATAGCACCCGCTCTGGGCAATGATGCACACAGCACTTCAGTTACAGTGTCATTTGTGTGCTTTCTGGGCCATGCGTAGTTAATGCATGCAAGAAAAATGTGGCATTGTTACAAGGTCCATTCCACCACTCAAAGATAGACCTTGGTTGTGATAACCTCTAATATACTATCTGTTGCGACTATAAGAGATGGCCAAAGGTCCTATATCATGTCATGTCCTATATCATGGCATGTCTTATATCGTGGCATGTCTTATATCGTGGCATGTCTTATATCGTGGCATGTCTTATATCGTGGCATGTCTTATATCGTGGCATGTCTTATATTGTGGCATGTCTTATATCGTGGCATGTCTTATATCGTGGCATGTCCTATATATCAGCAAACTGCTATGTATTAAGCTGTCACATACCAAACTGCTGCAAAGCTCTTCTGAATGCGAAATAGAGTAGAACCTGCTGTTACATTTTTCAAAGAGCCACAGGGAAAAAAAAAGATACAGTAAGTGAATAAAGTGCGTAAAAAAATTCTACAACGCTGACACATTAAAAAAAATTCCGTGTGGCTCTTGCAATCATTCCGCACGCGCAGAACATCCCAAGTGCCTTGTGGGAGATCTCCATCTGCCTGCCTGAGCACAGGCAGCTGCCGATGGAAGAGAGGGAGCAGCGAGGACGGAGCACAAGTGGAGTGGGCAAGGTTGCAGCACATGTGCGCTTCTGTGCTGTATCTGTGGCAGCTGCTTTAAAGCTACACAACCTTTCACTGGAATCTAGAAACTGAGTGGCACGGACAGAAGTTGTAGACAGAGGCTGTTCACAAAAAGGACCGATCAAACTGTCGAATCATATACTCTGTCTCATAGATGTTTGCGGCACTATGGAAGGCAGAGCTGTCTCGTCCAATCAGGGCTGCAGGAACACAAAAAATAGTCCCTTAAAGTGTTACGGCGGTTGACCTTGATATATTATATGTTAGCTAGTGCTGAGTTACTCGACATTTGGCAGAACCACGTGAAAGTTTCGTGACGGTAAAGCATGAACTGACATTAGAGGAACGCCGATCGCAACAAGCGACCTAGTTGACACAATGCGCTGTGCTCCAGCTGTTGGTGCATCTCCAGCGCTTTCTCTTTTGGAACGTCATACCATGTGGCATTACAACAGGTCACACTCAAAAGCAGCGAAAAATCACAAGGCATAGCAGCAAAAGAAACAAAACCAGCAGTGCACAGCCATCACTGCCGCACGGTTGCTCGCATGACTCCGGCACTGATAGTTACCATGCATAGGGAGCGGGGACAACAGTGAGCACCGGTGACGCAATGTGAGGAGTAACAGCTGGGGTAACAGCAAGGGGAACACAGAGAGGGAACATGCTGGTAGAAGCACATGCATCCGCAGTCGGTCTATGGCGGCAGTGCGGCTGCACAAGTTCTCTAGCTCAGCCACAGCACCCCCACCCTCCCCACTCGTAGCAACATTGCGCGAGCCACAGCAGAGGTGGCGATGGCTGCTGCCGCAGTCGCACTATCAACTTGATCATGAAATGCTTATCTGCACGTCGGTAACAGAGACCAATAACATTTAGAGCTGTTCTACGAGCGGGTGCACTGCAGGAAGAAACGCGTGTCGAGCCAGGTGTGGACAATTGAACACCAGAGCCGCTGCGCTTTAGTGTTAGGTGCTGAATAACTCGCGCCACTTATGCTTGCTTACAAGTAGATGGAAGCGATAGATTACTCTAAGCTAGAGTGTGCACTGAATGAAGGCACACCACCACTGGAGCACACTGTGCATGTTGTACGTGTCACTGTCGTTAGCATGTTGTTTCCTCACTAAGCGGCAGAGCGAATGATGGCGGTCCTAGCTGCATCGCTCTCTCTGTCAGGCACTCTTTTATTCTCTCCGCATATGCACAAGTGAGACTCCACTCGGACAAAGTGTCGTGCATGCACAGGGGCCCCAACCTTGGCATCTTCCACGAGGTTGGTGATCATGACGATGGCCGGGGCCCGCTCCTGCCACACCATGGCCCAGAAGTCGGCCACCGTGTGGGCCAGGGGCCCCTGGGTGGCGATGTAGGCACGTGGGGCACCCCCGTAGCCCCTCAGGTAGTTGGCGTTGATGTACTCCTCCTCGGTGCCCCGCAGGAGGCGTACCCTGCTGTGCTCGTCTGCAGTGGCCACAAAAGCATGTCTAGAGTACCAACATTGCAAATGTGTCACTTTTTACTGACAACAGAGCTTTGATACTCAAGAAAACAAGATAAGAGTGAGACATCTAGCAATGCCCTTCACTGGCTGCAGCATGTTAAACGCCACTTGCAGCAACTTCGCAAGTGCAAGCCATGCACAAGGCGTCTCAGCATTGTTCATGCTCTTTCCGAATGGTGGGGCCACGCTGTTAAGAAGAGAGGTTCATGGCATAAAGGGTGACGAACAGTAAGGCAACACCAAGGATGTCGAGACTCCGCCCCTCGTCTTCTCCGTTTGGTTGGCTTTCCCGCAATGCACTCTCCTTAGCTTGGTTAGTTATCTTGACTAACAAGGGATGACACCGGTGTCGGAGCAATACGAGCACCATGGTTGGCACGACTGCTATGTGCGCGCGGCGCTCCGCTCCTCGCCGAGGGCGAAGCGACATCGGATGGCCATGGAACTGCTGTACATTGTTACGCAACAATATATGCTCAGTGTGCAATGGCCAATCAGGTTCACTTAGGATTTCTTATATCCCGATGTAGGAAACTTTCACTACGCAATAACGCGATATCACATACGTGGGTTCCTGCAGGAACTTTCAAGGGAAACAGCTATTCCTTTGTCACCTCCATTCTCACGTCGTAAACAGTTTTGTTGCGGCGAGATTTTACTGTAGAACTAGCACAGCCTGCTCAGCATTCAACATGCTGTGAAAACAAATAGAACATGCCATTCCTGTCACTTTCGCGTCATATACACTTGAAACACAACGAGGAAAACAATGGTGAATGAACTTTGTGCAGTTCTTACAGACACAAGGTTTGGCATACCACAACGTCGCTGTCTTCCAGTGCACCGACACCAAGTTCACCTCATCTACCTCAGCACAAAGAGCAGACTGTCACACACAAGACCAGGCCACGAAGATACTGGACCATGCCAAATTCAGGGTACCAAATTGCCTGGGTAATTTACTTTACACGAGAGCTGCAACAAAAAAGTCTCAGGACTACAAACCATAAAATATAGTTCTCGTAGCATTCCAAAAACGCAGGAGTCAACGACCCGCAATGAAAAGAAACGACACGGAAAACTGTTGCTTTCAAGCTTGCCCACACTGAAGATGAACCGCGACCATGCAATTTTATTTCATGTAAGACCATAAAATATGGGCCCTATGTGGTAGAAGAGGGCGATTTTGATGCATACTGTAAATGTATCGGCATTCAAATTGTCATCACTGCATTTAACCCAGTACTGAAGGGTGGGAAGTGCACTTGTGAAGCTCTTCAAAAGCATGAAAATTTAAGCAAGTTAGTACTTCCTCAATACTCTTGTAAGAAGCACGACAAGCACTGTTGCATCTCCGCCGACAAGTTCACAATGCGTTGCATTGCTGTTTCTTCTCACAGGAACAGCGAGTTGCAAAAGTGCAAATGGAAAACCAGAAAGCGAGAAATTAAAAGAAGGCAAAAAGAAAGCAAGACTGGTAAGTAGGGGCAGCAAGTAAGGTAGTAGAGGTAGTTATGTTGTCAGCATTTCTTTGTGCCTAAGGTTCCCAGGACAAGTACCATGGCCCTCCCAAGAAAGCACGAACCGAACTCACTTGGCAATATGCTCCTGTAGCGGTTCTTGGCCCCACAGCCAGCAATTTCAGCACGCTCGGGGTGGTTCATGGGAATGTCCTGCACACAAGCAGGGCAGACAGTGTCAGTGAACCCGCCAGAAAGAAAGGGCGACAGAGCAATGTCAATAATAAGCAAAAGAATGAAAGTTTACTCTTCTAGTTAAAGGAGCCGTTTCAAATTTCCAATCACAGGCACATTCACAGGTACATATAAATTCAATATATTGCAACCAGTTCTATAACTCCATGATGAAGTTGTGGGGATGCGCTTTACTCGTCCCCTGTGGTTTGCTTCCCCGCAGTGCACCCTCAACTCGTCCCCGGTGGTTCGCTTCCCCGCAGTGCACCCTCCTTGCAATGCACAGATGGCGTGTTTGCTGCGCGCGCAGGGGGGGGGAGATGGGCCTCGCTTGCTCGGGACCGGAGGAAGCGCACGGACGTTCACGTGTGACACTCCGCTCTTCGTCGGCGGGCGCCTCGCTCGTGGTGGGAACATGCTCCCGCCAGTCCAGCCTCGCCGTTTCCCCTTGCCCTAGCGTGGGCGAACATTCACTTGTAACCGTGCTGGTGAGTTGGATGTCTGATTCTTCAGCGTATTTTGTTGCTAGCTGGCGTTATTGTTGTTGCAGCAATAAATGCCTGTTTGTGTCAGCCAGTGTGTCGTTCCTTTGTTCCCACAGAGCATGGCCCGCCGTGGTCGGCGTGCGCTCGGTAGCGTACGCGATCACGGGGTGGGGTGCGGCGGTGTTGAACTCTGTCAGCCACGTTTAATCGGGGAAGAACGTATTTATCCCCCAATTAAAACCCCACAAAGTCAGCACAACTTAATGCCAATTAATTTAATGTTTCAGTCCAAGTTTCAAGTGTTGTGTCCTTACATGAACCAAAGACTGCTTTCAAGTACCTTCACAGTAGCGCTTTCATTTAACCAGCCTCCAATTTGCTTTGCATCTTGGAACACATGTTGGCTGTCAGCCCTGCACAGGTAAGCTAGACTTGTAATCATGTGACCCAAACGGCACAGCCCATGAGCTACATATTGTAACATACTTGCTGAGAAGAGGGCTTTAATGCCAAGTGCGAAGACAGACAAGACCATGCAAGCTGGGGCAGCAAAGGCGTCAGATTCCACACAACGCGAGCTCTACTTTGTCGTCGTCAGCTATGCGCCACCTGGCAATGCTAGGTGGCGCAACAAAAAATAACACGTAACACGTAACACATACAACATAACAAAAAATAAACAAAAAACGAGCGAAGTTCCACAACTGAAGCGTTCCAAGACATCACCACGTCTGCGTCACCGAGTATAGTACGGCTTAAGCCGCACAACGTGTACAATGTCAGAGCTGGGCTGTCGCCGTCGGGGTTGCGCAACTCCGTCCGGAACCACTTCATAGTCAACGTCACTCACGCGCCGTACCACTCTGTAAGGGCCAAAATAGCGGCAGAGCAGTTCCTCGCACAAGCCTTGGCGACGGACAGGAGTCCATACCCAGACTTGGTCACCGGGTTTGTAGTCAACCTGTCGGTGGCGAAGGTTGTAACGGTGCGCATCCGCGCTCTGCTGTTGCCCGATGTGCAGCACGCGGGCCAGCTGACGGGCTTCTTCAGCACGTTGGACAACAAACTGTTGAGCGTCTGGGTCGAGTTGGTCATCCTGTGGGCACGGGAGCATGGCATCAAGCATGCTCTGGCCTTCGCGTCCGTAGACAAGGCAAAACGGTGTAAAGCGCGGTTTCCTGCACGGCGGTGTTGTAGGCGAAGGTGACATATGGCAGGACCTCATCCCAAGTTTTGTGTTGGACATCTACGTACATGGACAACATGTCCGCAAGGGTCCTGTTTAATCGTTCGGTCCAGCCATTGCTCTGCGGATGGTAGGCCGTGGTATTGCGGTGCGTTGTGCAGCTCAGCCGAAAGATGCGGTCGATTAGCTGCGCTGTAAACACCATCCCTCTGTCTGTAATCACGTGCAAAGGGGCGCCATGTCGCAAGACGAAGTTGTGCATGAAAAACTCCGCGACTTTGGAAGCTGTGCCACGAGGGATCGCCTTGGTCTCGGCGTAGCGAGTCAAATAGTCAGTAGCAACTATGATCCACTTATTGCCGCCCTGCGACAAAGGGAAAGGCCCAAGGAGGTCCATGCTGATCTGGTCGAACGGAGCGCGTGGGGCTGTAATGGGCTTGAGAAAACCCGCCGGCTTAAGTGGGGGCGTTTTCCGGCGCTGGCATTCTCGGCAGCTTTTGACGTAGCGTTTGACATCAGCAGGAAGTCCAGGCCAGTAGTACATGTTCCGGACTCTGGCGAGCATACGTGAAAAGCCCAAGTGGCCAGACGTGGGTTCATCGTGGCAGGCGAAAAGAACGTCATCTCAGAGATTGGCTGGAATGACGAGAAGGTAAGGTCTATCGTTGCCTCTCGAGTTCTTCTTGTACAAGAGACCTTGCCGCAAACAGAAGGAGCCAGTCCTCCACATCCTCAAAAAGTTCCCCACGGAACGTCTTGGGAATCTGTGGAGTCTGCAAGGTGTAGTGGGATGGCCCGGCAGCTGCGGTTTGCAGAGGAGAAGGACCGGCTGTCGCCATGGCGCCGCTCTCTAACGGTCCAACCTCTGAAGGCAGACCCTGGATCCTCCGACTGAAGCGATGTACCGGGGTGTCAAGCGGTACAGGGCTGGCGCGACGGCTGCCTGGAGGGGTCTCTTGCATGGGCTCACGGGTACCCCGCACCTCTATCAGACTGTAACATACTTGTTGACTAAGGGGGCTTTAATGCCAAGTGCAAATACAGACAAGACCACGCAAGCTGGGGCAGCAAAGGCGTCAGATTCCACACGGCGCGAGCTCTACTTCGTCGTCGTCAGCTATGTGCCATCTGGCAATGCTAGGTGGCAATATTTTGTATACACAAACTTACGAGCAACAGCATCGCAACTCCTGGAAAATGTGGAGATTAGATCAGTTCACTGTACACTGACAAGAAACAAAAACAGAAGCGCAGAATATGGAGAGTGATGAAAAATGAACCACGACACGATTGCACCTTTGAGGCAGGCTGGAACTACTGCATGATGTTTTCACTACCAATAGAAGCAGAGCACTGCTGTTAGTACCAAGCATGTTTTGTGAACCTGTCATCCAGATTAATGTACGTGCTGCTTTTCAACCCTGACCACCTCAAATCTCTCAGTCACGCAATGTGCCAAAACTGAAGGTGCTCAGGCAGGTACGCACCCAGAATTCAGAGTGGAGGGCGGCCGCATTGGAGAGGCAGGCCCGCAGCTGGGCACGGGTCAGGCGTCGACTTGCTCGCCGCAGGTACGGGTCCAGGAACCTGGTGGAAACCAAGGGAGTGCATTAGTCATGTTCATTGTGTGGGGGTTTAATGTCCCGGAGATGTGCATGGGCTATGAGAGACACCTTAGTGAACGTCGTCGGATTAACGTGGACCACCTGCACAGTCTCTAACGCGCACTGGCATTACACAGTACACAGGAGTCTTTGCATTTCACTTCCCACACGAATGTTTTTGCGTTCTGGCTCCAAGATTGGTCACGTAATGCCGTGACTTCTACTCGGTCAGAAAATAACCAAAGTACATACAAAAAAGCTGCTCGACAAAAATTTGGCCACATCTACACATCGGAAACAGAACACTCAAGGCTTCCTCTCCCCTGAATTATTATTTATCAATACCTTAAGGCCCCGCTAGGGAAGCATTACATGGGGTGTGCAAAGAGAGTATGGGTAAATAACGACTGTACATACTTATTCAATTGGACTGCACACACCAGACAGTGTGTTAGCAAAAACTTGCAGCATCAGGTCAACCCGACAGAGAATGACACTTCTTGGCACCACTCACCTGTCCTTGCCACTGGTGGGGCTGATGCGGCCATTCTGGGTCGCCTTATTGAGATCCAGTGTGAGGGAAGCGTTTGAGCCCCGCCTGGAATGATCCAATAATACAGAAAACCGATCCTCAATGCATAAGCTACATGCAGGCCTACTAATGAGCTCATAACCAGGACTTATTTCCAGGCTGCTATTAATCTCCCCCTCCACATAAAATTTGCTGACCCCTTGGAGTTGATGCCCTGATGCGAGCCCTGGGAAAGCACATGGTGTATGACAGGTTGCCGTGAATGATCCTTCCTCCTGGTTCCCAGCACCCACTAAAACTGTTTGGTCACCTAAGATAGACGGAAACCGGAAGAGTTTTTCTGTAACAGTTTTTCTGTGGCATCTCCACAAAAGGACTGGGTCTCTGGGCAACTCGGCGCTTATCACACTCCGTATGGTTCTTCCTGTATTACCTACGACAAAGGTGACAGAAGCCGACAGCCACAGAAACCAAAGGGCACAGGGGATTTTTTAAAATTTATTTATTTATTTGTGGTGTTGATCAATTTAGAATATCACTGAATATGTTATCGCTTCATGCTAATTGATTAGAAAAGCAGAAGAAAAAACAACCACATGCCGCCGCCGGGATCCGAACCCACAACCTCCGAATTACGTGTCCGGTGCTCTACCTCTGAGCTACGGCGACGGCTGTCAAATCTTCTGCTTTCGGGGGTATTTATGTTTACAAGTAACCTAACCTTGAGAGTGTTCATCAGCGCCACCCACAATCGTAAGCGGCGGACGTGGAACGTCCTGACCAAGGTGACACTTTAGCCCATATTGGTTGCTTCAAAGCCCAGACTGTACCTTGAACATCTGTTACATTTAAGCTGAGCGGAATACATGCGTGGCTGAAGTACATTCTCCGGTGCTCGGGCATTTGCAAAAAAAAAAAAAAAAGAAGGTTTGCAGACAATTTGCAAGTTTTCATATGCATATATGACCCTGCGGACAGAAACTGTGGTGCCGAACATGCCCCATTTCTGAAAACTGCCAAGGCTGCCTGCCTTACTCCGTCTGTCTCCCCTACAGTGACAAACTGTTGCCACAGAGGGGGCCGTACGGAAGACTAAATCCGGTCTGGCTCAACCTGTGGTGAGAGCGGTGGATATGAAGTTCTCGCCAACTAATGCAGCATGACTTCCTGACAGAAAGGTCATGATACTAGAGCCAGAGACCAGAGAGAGAGATACCAGAGAGATACCAGAGCAACTACACAGCTGGAGAATCTGTCATCATCATCATCAGGATTGGTTGCAGCCGTTGCAGATCTCCAATTAGCCCTGCCTTGCGCCAGCCTTGACGAAGTTATCCCAGAAAATTTCTTTATGTTATCTACCCATGTTACTCTGCCATATGACTACATTTCCCCTCCCTTGGAATCCACTGTTCCCCTTAAGAGAGCATTGGTTATCTGTTTTCTACACTATGTGTCCCGCCCAAACCCATCTCCTTTTCTTTATTTCCACTATGATATTCATTTTAAGTTTCTTAGCTAATTCACACAGCTCTTTCTCCAACTCTCCATGTTACCAGTCATATATTTTTTTTTTCCATACCCAAATGCACTGTCCTCAATTTAATTTCAAGCCTTTTTATTAGTATATAAACCCCAAGGGTGAGCACTGGCAGTTTACAGCTGCTATACTGCACACACTTGTGCTGGAGCTACACATTTTTTTTTTTTTTTCACAATTTTGACAGGGTGCATCCATTAGGTGGACGCAGCGTTTTTCTGTTCAGTTCTGTCGACCACAGTGGATCACCAATTATGCAACCTCAATTGATGCGGCGGCCAATATTAATGATAAATTAACATGGGCCTAGTGGACCCTTCATGGAGGTGATGCAGCAAAGTCTGAATGATTTGGTGCATGGTTATACTAACAGCATGTCTGTTTCTACCACCAGCATACACTGTACAGAACAAGGCCTCTAGTTATTTCAAATCAAAATTAAGGGAGACATGATTATAGCAACGCGATGCGGCATGCGGCTGCCTGCAATGACAATTAGGCCGCCGGTTCTAAACAGTGCTTCGCGCATGCAACCTGCGGTGGGATGTTGGTTGGTTTATGGTTTATGGGGGTTTAACGTCCCAAAGCGACTGAGGCTATGAGAGACGCCGTAGTGAAGGGCTCCGGAAATTTCGACCACCTGGGGTTCTTTAACATGCACTGACATCGCACAGCACACGGGCCTCTAGAATTTCGCCTTCATCGAAATTCAGCCGCCGCGGCCGGGATCGAACCCGCGTCTTTCAGGTCAGCAGCCGAGCGCCGTAACCACTGGGCCACCGCGGCGGGTTTCGGTGGTGGGATGTTCCTAGTTTCGTGCAAGAGTGGTGAAAGAGCACTTTTCAGCAGGGGTGTGCGAATACTAAAACTTTCGAACACGAATCAAATACGTGTGTTATTCGGTTCATATTTGATTCGAGAAACTGAGATTACGGAATATCAGAAAATTTCCCAACACCCGGCACTGATCAAGTACTGCGCAACTTGCATAAATACAACCAAGAAAAAAGCACACCTATCTGGGCAAATTATCCGAAGATTGAGTTTAAAGTGCCAGGAAAACAGTCCAACAGTCCTCCATCGTTTACTGTGTGGAGTGGTCGTTCAAACACTGCTAGCCTTGGACATCCACACCCATGGGACTTGTCGTGTCGCCTCCACAACTCTTCTCGTGCCTGAGCTCCACCAACTAGTTTTGGCCAACTGTGATGTGCAGGAAAGTCCACATGCAAAATCTCACAAGGGGCTCCTGAACCGGGAGCAAGGGATCGAGTAAAAAGTGGAGTGTAAACTGAGCACTTCTGACGTGTGCATAACGGCAGTCGTGACGGCACCAGGTAGGCCCCTGTCGCTAGACAAAAAAATAGCCTGGGCACGTAGTTTCAGCCCGAGTTTCGCCGCGAGCCCACAGAGACAGTGGCTGTTCGTAAGCTGTTCAAACTCAGCCATGTGTCACTTTTGGAAGCCATCTAGTGTGTTGATGGTCATTTCTTTTTCACTTCAGAAGCAGTCCTGCTGTTCCTATGCCAATGTGTGTCCCCCTCGCTTACGTTTCCATTGTTCTCCCAGCACGCTGGAACTACATGCTTGTCATGGGCTTTTCGCTGTTTGTGCAATGAAGCCTGCTCACAAGAGTTCACCTCGTTCTCAAATTTTTGGCAGTGCTTTTTTTTTTTTTGGCAGTGGGAGGAGATGGCATTTAATAACTTGACCTGTGGATAGTTGAAGCATTTCTTCTAGTTCCTTAAAGTCCGAATTAATGACCCATCATGTTATTTTTGATTTCCAGTTGTGTGTCATTCATGGATTTCATTTTGTTACTCAAAATGCATCACCACATTACAGGCTGCACACTGTTACGCTGTTTAATCAAGCAGTGTACACTCCTGCATACTTTTTTTTTCTTTGCACGGTGCAGAGTCAGTCTAGCCTTTTTTTTTATTTTGGTGGCACAGGCCACACAATATTGAAAAGAAAAAAGAAAATGAGGGCAATGACACTTACCTCATTATCTACTTCCGATATTTCTTTCATACTACACAAATATTCAATGATCGATATGTATTCGAAAATTTCAATATTCGCACACCCCTACTTTTAAGACTAGAATCTGAACCGTACATGATGACTATTTATTCAAAATATATCTAGACTGTCGCTTTGTCAGAGCAACTGCCAGTGGTTTATTGCAAGGCTAGTGATCGCCAGTTGCCAGAAACAACTACAACCTCCTCTCGCTAATCCTTTGCCAAAAAAAAAAGAAGAGAGAAACCTTGCACCCAAGCCAGAAAGCTGCCAACTTTTGCCGGCACCCTTTACAGGCCTTAGAGCATTTGAGACCATTTTTAGAAAAAACCAGGGTGTCAGGATCACTAAGGGCCTTGGTTATGTGTTATGCTCCCAACACATCAACAGCGTTTGGCACAGGCTAAACCCTAGGCAGAATTGAAGTCAACTGTCTTATTTCTTCCACTAGCTCATCACATCAAATCTTCAGCCATGCCAAGGCTAGCCATGCCAAGGTAGAAGTCATTTAACTGCACAATGCTGACCCATGACAACATGCAGTCCCAGTGAGGCAGGAATTTGCACACACAGGCTTCATTATGCAACATGATAAGCATCCCAATAATAAAGTAAGGCTTATCATTTTGAGTCATCACACCAGTGCACGCTTGGCAATAGCTATATGCAATGCATGCAATTAATGCAGCACAAAGTAAAAGCAGCACCGATAAGTGACAACTGCTATCGCAAAACCAACGGTTCAACGTCAGTGCATTTTCACACTGTAGAGCAGCAACTGTCTAATACTGCCGACACAAAGGCACTTTCTATCGTGCACAAACTCAAAGCAGATCCAGTGATCCTAGTGCATGGCTAGTTCATTCGCAATCGAGCCTGATCCTGCTCAACTCCAATCAAGTTCATGAAGCACAATCAAATCACGGGCAGCTACCCTCGTGCTGAGGAAACAATTACCATATTTAAACGCATAATGTGTGGCCCAGCCCAGCTGAGTAATGGCTAACAGAACAGCCAATGGTTCAACAGTTTCGGATTCTGGCCCGATGTATGCTCCAGAGGGTACCAGAACTTTGCTTTGCGAAAAAACGAACTTTGTGAAAAAATAATTAAGAGATAAAAGGAATTGTGCTGCGAGTACTTGCCTTTCCAGCAGGCGCCGCGTTTTGCGCCGCAGTGGACTACGCGTCGGGCTCAGACCCTGGTCCGAGTCGGTCTCCGACAGCGAGCTGCTCCACAGTGCAGTGGTTGTAGCTGTCGTCACCGCTGCAGCTGTCGTTGTCGCGGGGGCACTGGACGCTGCCTCCGTTGGGCACAGTGGCAGCACACAGCTGGCCAGCTCAGCTGCACAGTTCACGTTCGACGATGCAGCCGCCACAGCGGTGCTGCCTTCGCATGGTGGCCACCTGCCACTGATGGCAATGGGGGCCGTGTGCTCAACGGCAGAGGGCGCCACTGCCTGCTCGACGGTCGTCTGCTCGGCGGCGACAATGTTCGGCTCGGGCAGCGGCTGGCAGATGACCCGCTCGGGTGCCAGTGCCGGTGAGCAGTGCGATGGCAGGGGCTCCAATGGTTGGAAGAAGAGCCCCGGCGACTTGACGTGGCTGCCACGTTGAAGCCACCAAAGAAGCTGCAACCACCACCATAAAAGGACAAAGCTCATGCAGCAATCTGCACGGAATTGCCAAGCATGCGCAAACAGCCAGGATTTCTTTCTTTCTTTTTGAGGGGCGCCCAAGGTAATTTTTTACAAAAGGGTGGACGGAACTTTTGGGTCCCCCCTTGGCCGTGCGCCTGCTGTGTGGCTCAGCACCGGCGCTTGCTTCCCCACAATTCCCGTATATTAAGCGCAATGTACACAGATGCGGATGCAATCAAATGGGCTGGAATCTCAAAAATCGTGTCATGAAAATGATCAACCCAGGCACACAAAATGAATGCAAAAAAATCATTTTTAAATTGGACACCTTTGTGGTTTACAGCAGCTCTGGTACGGCTTCAGCGCATGTGTTTTGGTTGCGTTGTTTTGCAAGCATGAGTGCTCTACACCGCCTAAAATCTGTTTACACAGCAACTTTATACGACAGGAATGAACCAAAGGAAGCATAACTGAGACCCTTAAAGCAATGTTCAGTCACAACATGGACATATGAGGACGCAACAGAAATTGCGCTATTAATCACTCGGGAAGGTGGAGAATTTTTCTGCACGATCTGAGCATGTTCTTTACAAAAATCTAAACATCTGAACACTCTACACCCACTGGAAAATTTGTACCTAAAGGAAATACATCATCTGCTTTCAAATCCCTATTGTTGCGTGTTCCTTTACTTGCTCTCTTCACCCAAGCACACGACTGCGGCATAGAAAATGGCCATTTTTCTTCAACGCCCTTCTGAAGGTGCAGCATTGAAGGGTCCCCTCCACAAAAAATCCATTTTAAACCAATAAGAACAACAACAGGAAATACTGCTCACACAAAAATCAGAATTACGGCACGTTCTGGAGCAATGATCCAGCTATGCGAGATGATGAAAACTAAGAGGCCACGCTTGCTCAATTTTTGTGCTCCCTCACGTTTTTTCCACGGGCTGTACACAAATCGGCAAACAGACAGTATAGCACATTTCAGCTCCAACGCTTTAAAACAACTTGGGCTTGACTGCTTCAAAACATGCCCAGAAGCTGCTGCTACATGAAACAGCAAACAGATGTATGAGTGCAAAGCATTTTCAATCCAGGAATAAGAAAGAAAAATTTGAAGAGCTGTTTCTTGCTGTTGCTGAACGAGTGGCAAAAAATGTGCCGGACGGTCAAATCCTGCTACATCGAAATTCACAGGATGCACGAAAAATTTCGCCGAGGAGGAAGCTTCATTCTAATGAAATCAGGGTAGAACATTGACAGACTGGACTATCGTGTTCATGAACGTTTATTTTCCAAAAATCTGTAACTGCTCTTTCACCATTTCGAAATCAGCGCGACAGCGTGATTTTCGTGACACTTCGTAAATCTCAGACAATGAATGCATTCCCGTAATAAACGCACCTCCTACATTTGCGAGCGAAACGCACATTTTATTCCATACGCGATAAAAATGCGCCCCTGGTTTCATCCTGCGAGAATCTGTACTAAGATCACGCTGCTTGGAGGCAGTTTGGTGTGGACTAGATGCCCGCATGCTCGGTCATATGTACCTCAAAATCGATGTTTTAGACGACAAGCCAAAAATGCAGTTGCTCTGACTCTTCAAAGTTAGTTTGCGACGCGCGGTGCGAACATAAATGCAGAGTGTCATTCTGCTGACTTCGCCTAGAACCACCATCACACTGCGATTTACGCAGCAGTGCCTGTACTTGGTCAGCATCCAGGTTCATCAAAAAAAAAAAAAAAAGTTAACACAACGCTTGCCTGCAGTGCACAAGAGAGACTAGAGTGTACCCTAGCCGGTGTCAGGCTTCTTACAATGATGTGCTGCCCATCGGAATGCTGGGAGACAGCGGATCGTTATGCGCCGTTTGGTTGGTGTCGCTAGGCCTAACGTGCTCCGCACTGAAACCCCAGATAAGGCGTCTGGAACTAGCCACCACTTATTACAAAACCTTGAACGTTTTCACTGGGTTCCGTTGACAACTTCACACTGAAATGAGCACAGAACTGATTTACATTACGCCTTCATCAGCGAAGCAATTGAAAAGCTGAAAGCCGCCTCTCACCAGCGGACGCGGTTCGCAAGTGCGGAGTCCAAGCCATTGGCAAAACCATCGTAGGCAGTTATGCGCAGTATCGCATCTTTATGTGCACATGTCTGCACATTATTTCCGATTCCACAGGGAGTGTCAGTTGCACTACTGAAAATGCTAACTGACTTTCGGCAGCCATACCAGAAGAAATTGGTCAAAGCAGAACCTCGCTCAGAAAACTGTTCGTTGTTGGGGGGTAATAATTACAATGCCTTGTATGGTTCGTTGACTGGGAATTTGACAGAAATTTCACTGCAGTGGCGTTTGTTGTAGCGATGTTTGACTGTGCAAACGATGCTTATGATATAACACTCACCAACTGTAAATGTTAAAATGACAGTTAGCAACTGCACCAATACTTCACTGCCAACACACAAAATGACAGTATATTCTGAGGGAACCCCTCAGTGAATAAGAGTTTATTCCCTCAAATTAGTCCTGGAGAAAACAACAAGTCAAATTTTCCCAACAGGAAAATTTGCCGTCTGTCTAACTGCAGTCGTGTATAGCTTAAGCAAACTGACTTTTTAAGCCTGGCTTCATCATGAGGCCATGTTAGAAACACAGACTGAGCAGATTTGTGCAGGCTAATGCAAGCGATGGGGTGCAGGTGAAACGCACGATTCAATCCTGAAGCTGTTCCCTGAGGACTTCCACCACTGGAGTGCTTTTTCCGATCCACTCTTTGAAACTTGTTTCAGACCTCTGTATGAACCCACGTACGATAAGCTTCCAATACTCTGCCAAGCCAAAAAAAAAGTGCAGGCTACTCCTAGTACGGATAGGAGGCGTGCAACAGTGCCCATGATGGCATCCTTTTCCCCGAGCACTTCGGCACAAAGTTTGATGTTGAAAGTTGTTTCCCGAGCCAAGGCATTAAAAAGGCCATAGCTAAAGAGGCAAAGTTTAGTCTGAATGCCTGTTCTAATCGATGTCATGAAGAGAGGCTTCAGCCAACACAGCTCTCCAGGTGTAGCTATTTGACACGCACCAAAAGTGACACCACTCCAGATCTAGCTGTCCCCAAATGTGCCCCCCCCCCCCCCCCCCCCCCCCCCCCACCTACTCGGAAGCCAGGGCTTAACTCACGGGACAGAGTCCGGCGAAAAGGAGCAGCAGCACGGCAGCCAGTCCCAGCACCAGCAGCCAGGCAGTCCGTGCCGACGGGTGGGCTCCAGCCGGAGTGTCCCACGGGGGCGTGGGCCGCATGTCTCGCTGGGCCCCCGCCACGGCCTCGCCGTCCGAGCCATCCTCCGGCGGTGCTGCAGACTGGCGCACGCACAACAGTGTGAGAAACTAACCTGGCACTTCCTCCAAACCAGTTGTGACAGCAAAATGCATCTTTAACCTGTGCGTGCCGAAACTTCAGGAATTTGAACGAAATTGAAATATTTT